>NW_017300282.1:206587-208070 GCF_001594075.2 Trachymyrmex cornetzi
AGATTTCTAAAGATAGTACCATTTGGGTTTTACTTTTTGGTAGAATTTAATTAATTTATAAAAATTTTATAGGATTCAACTTTGCGCTAGTTGCTGATATCAAATCTTTTATACACATAATACATATCATTAAAGTTAAGTAAAAATAGTAATAAAGGTAGTACCACTTGGGTTTTACTTTTTAATTTGGGGGGATAGCCTTTTATACACATGATACATATCATTAGAGTTAACTAAATTTTATAATAGATATCATTAAAATTAATAAATAAATAACTTGGCGCCTGTTGTTGATATCAAATCTTTTATACACATGACATATTAGAGTTAAGTAAAAATAACAAAGATAATACCACTTGGGTTTTATTTTTTAATTTGGTAGAATTTAACTTGATAAAGATAGTACTACTTGGGTTTTACTTTTTAATTTGATAAAATTTATCTTGGTGCCTGTTGTTAATATCAAATCTTTTATACAAATGAAATATTTGAAATAAATAAATAATAAATAAATAATGATAGCGTCACTTGATAAATAAATACGTTATTTATAGATAGTAGCACTTAGGTTTTACTTTTTAATAATTTGGTATAGCAGTATTTTTAATACTGATTGCTTTCCATTTAATAACATATAACGACACTTGTATCAACTTGTGTCGACAAGTGTCATCAAATGGAAAGTCACTTATCATTTAGATTTTATCATATTAGTTATTTAGATTTTACCATATAAGTAGTTTTTTTCGATAAGCATCAGGTTTTATCATATAGTTTTTTTCGAAAAGCACACGTTCTTAGCGCCTTTTTTACCTTTTTTAAAAAATATATATATATATACATTAAAAAAAATATATATATATATACATATATATACCATTAATTTTTCATACATATATCATATCCTTCTCTTACAAAAATTAATTCAATCCCGTTGAATACTGAAATCACTAAACCACAATGCTTTTATACTAATAAAAAAGTAGATAATTGATTTCTGTCCCCCACACTGTTACAAAATTTATGTTAAATTTAACACATTTCATGCATCCCAAACAGTCCACTCAAATATATGTTAATTAATAAGACGATGTTATAGGACGTTTAAATAAGTTTCCGTCGTTTTTTTTTGTGAAATTTTACTTTTAAACGTTTGCTAACTGTTTGGACTAAATTCAGTAAAAATTCAGTGCGCTAATTCTTTTCAGATCGTCATAGCATTTTTCAGAATTTTATGAACCGTCATGTTAAATACTTGTGCTCGTTATCGAGTTAATTTCAATGTTTACTTCTGTCGACAGCTATTCCGTTTAAAACACACTTATTATCGGTACCGACGCGGTCAGAATTCGTGACAGTGGTTCTACCTATCACCTGTTTATTTCGTGTCACATATATGTATACATTCGCAACCTTTCTTCCTTTTCTCGCGAAGCGAAGGTTACCTCTCGGTACCTGTGTATATCTATCGCTTAACGATGAC
>NW_017300282.1:208281-220984 GCF_001594075.2 Trachymyrmex cornetzi
TATAGCAGTATTTTTAATACTGATTGCTTTCCATTTAATAACATATAACGACACTTGTATCAACTTGTGTCGACAAGTGTCATCAAATGGAAAGTCACTTATCATTTAGATTTTATCATATTAGTTATTTAGATTTTACCATATAAGTAGTTTTTTTCGATAAGCATCAGGTTTTATCATATAGTTTTTTTCGAAAAGCACACGTTCTTAGCGCCTTTTTTACCTTTTTTAAAAAATATATATATATATACATTAAAAAAAATATATATATATATACATATATATACCATTCCTTTTTCATACATATATCATATCCTTCTCTTACAAAAATTAATTCAATCCCGTTGAATACTGAAATCACTAAACCACAATGCTTTTATACTAATAAAAAAGTAGATAATTGATTTCTGTCCCCCACACTGTTACAAAATTTATGTTAAATTTAACACATTTCATGCATCCCAAACAGTCCACTCAAATATATGTTAATTAATAAGACGATGTTATAGGACGTTTAAATAAGTTTCCGTCGTTTTTTTTTGTGAAATTTTACTTTTAAACGTTTGCTAACTGTTTGGACTAAATTCAGTAAAAATTCAGTGCGCTAATTCTTTTCAGATCGTCATAGCATTTTTCAGAATTTTATGAACCGTCATGTTAAATACTTGTGCTCGTTATCGAGTTAATTTCAATGTTTACTTCTGTCGACAGCTATTCCGTTTAAAACACACTTATTATCGGTACCGACGCGGTCAGAATTCGTGACAGTGGTTCTACCTATCACCTGTTTATTTCGTGTCACATATATGTATACATTCGCAACCTTTCTTCCTTTTCTCGCGAAGCGAAGGTTACCTCTCGGTACCTGTGTATATCTATCGCTTAACGATGACAGTTGATTTCGAATAAAGCTCAGCAGCACATCTCATTGTACATCGCTCTAAGTCTTTACTCTTTACCTTCTAATTCTTCCTATACCCAGATAGCCAAATGCATTGTATTTGCTGATATACTACCGAAAACCGTTGCAGCAATCAATTCCAACAAACTCAGGACAAGGTGAGACAGCATTATGTCTGTCGCGTTGAACTCAATGGAATTAGAATTCTTGCGATAGCAAATTGATGGCAACATGTCAGCATGAATATTGTCGACGACAACTCGTGTCAATTTGTCATTAGCGAATAACAGCATATTGTCAGCAAATCAGCGACAACTTGAAGGCAACTTGTCATCATCCGCATGTTTACAACATGGTACATCATCCGCAGCAAATAGTATGTTTACAACAACATGATGGCAACATATGTCAAATAATGAGTGCTCTACATAGCTAGCAATAGGTCAACAAAACGTGCTGTTCCAACACGTAATATGCTTTGTTACGACCTAACTAGGTCGAACCTGAAATCCTCGTCGGCATTTTTATGCAGACGTGCAAGTAATCGTTACAAAATTAAGTCACCTACTTTGTAGCACAAAGGAGGTGACACACAAGCAATTTTTCTTAATCACGCATAAATTCGGTTTACTTAAGAAATATAAAAAGGTAAGCCTCGAACATCTCGGGGCCGTTCCGTCAGGTGAAGTGAGAGTGCGCGTACTATGAGAGTCTCCTTCGAATCTCTAAACCACAACACATTGTACAGTACGTAGACTTGTAATTGAACAATAAAAGCTCTTTGTACAACACGAACGCTGGCCTATAATTATTGGAGGACATCGAGCCTTCATAAACCGACACCGCACGTCCAAACTGTGGTTCTGCAACGCCCTGAGCGGCACGTAGTGTCTTGAAGATACTGCAGGTAACTGGCTGACCCGTAAATTCTATAAACGGTGCCCGGAGCGGCACTCTTGCACCCGGAGCGGTACAACAGCTTATAATACATTTACTATACATTTTTTGTACATTTTATTATACATTTATGATACATTTATACATTTATATATTTATTATACATTTATTTTATTATACAGGGTGACCCATTTTAACTTAGACAGCCAAATAACTCGAAACATCGCGATTAAATAAAAAAATGTTTAAAACAAAAATTGTTGGATATGAAGGGGCTGATTGAACTATGACCTTGACAATGACCTTGACCTTCATTTTCAAGGTTATTTGAAGGTCTACTTTCAATTTTCAAATAGAAACTCATATTTTTGATTCAAGAATCTAATAGCTGATGTCGAGAGCTTTCCAAAACGCTATAATGAAATATTTTTTCATGAAGTACTTTTCAAGTTATAATGCTTCAAAGTTACAGTATCGCCGGCATTAGCATTACCCAAAATATTTAATTTTGGAGACTGGCCAGTCAAGGCGAGATCGGTCGGTGGTCCGTGAATCTTGACCTTCAGTTAACGCACAAATAAAAACATAACGCGTGGTATTACATATCTTGGGGAATGTTAGTGCCGGCGATACTGTAACTTTGAAGCATTATAACTTGAAAAGTACCTCATGAAAAAATATTTCATTATAGCGTTTTGGAAAGCTCTCGACATCAGCTATTAGATTCTTGAATCAAAAATATGAGTTTCTATTTGAAAATTGAAAGTAGACCTTCAAATAACCTTGAAAATGAAGGTCAAGGTCATTGTCAAGGTCATAGTTCAATCAGCCCCTTCATATCCAACAATTTTTGTTTTAAACATTTTTTTATTTAATCGCGATGTTTCGAGTTATTTGGCTGTCTAAGTTAAAATGGGTCACCCTGTATATTTTATTATACATTTTCAAATTTGGTTATAAATTTTGAAACACAGGCTACCTATATACTTATATTTATTATGCTGTATAAATCTCATAACCAAGGATAACTTCAAACTTATAGATAGTACATTTTATCATATATAAATTCTCAAAAATGTTTATAATGAATATTATATACATTATTTATTCAAATATCTCTGATTTTATAATGTTAGACATTAAGTAAAAAAGAAGAATTACCTGTGATAAAATTACGTCCTGTTTCACCTCGGAGCATGCTGTCTTCTTCTTAATTAATTAATAGCTCTCTCTAAAAGCCTTGGAAGCAATACGGCCAGATCACGTCTCATGAGAGTATACTAAATGCAATTTTTAGCGTGATTCAGGTATAGCGATCAAACTGTACCGCGGTTAAGGCTATCTTCGTCTTCAGGGATCAAAAGACGAAGATAGCCTTAGCCGCGGAACAGTTTGGTCACTATACCTGAATCACGCCAAAAATTGCCTTAAATCAAAATATAATATGATGTAGTGCACGCGAAAATGGCGTAACTCGCCCGGACACCGGTGATCGGGCGTCTGCGTCTATGTCCTAAATCACGCCGCACCGACGCGCGTCAAGACGAACAGACTGGTCGTCCAGATCCGCGGGACAATTATAAAAATATGCAAAAGAATGGCACACGAACCGAGACACGTCCGCCGCAAATAAATTCCTCAGAACAACTCAGAGGAGTGAAACACGTCAACACGCTGTTAAGGAACGGAAGTTTGCTGTCTTTGCAATGAAGCAAACTTCATCTAGTACATGATAATAACTACAAGCGGACTTGAGTTTGCATCACTGATTCAAATAGCATGTTATATATAATTATATATAATTATTATATAATATTATATATATAAGCTGTTAATCTTATTTTGTTTAACTTATTATGCATAATATGATTATAATATATAAACTTGCAATTTTTTAAATATATATCAGATGATATATATTTTATTGCAATATACATATATTAAATCATAAGCAATTATATATAGGAATAAACTAGATTGAATCTTTTATGAGCTAGTACTCAGATTGCATTCATAATTATAAAATTATAGAAAACAATATATTATTAGAAAAATATGAATAAATTAATATTTTTAATTTAAATATCAAATATATATATCTTTTTGCGAAAAAGTTGTCGAAAACGTGTGACATATATTGTCAGCATTTTGTTAGCAACAAGTTACAATAAAAAAAATTTATAGCTTGAAGATATTTGCAACAACGGATAAAAATTATTATACATGTTCTGTTGCTGTCATATCTTCATCATGATGCTCAAAATAAAACATTAATTATTCGTTGCTAACATGTTGCTGTCATGTTGCTGACAACATAATGTACCACTATTGCTTACAGATTGCTCTAGAAATTTCGACAACTGATTACATATATAAGCAATCATGTTGTTATATCCATAATATGTCCTATTTTGATGTCAGCAAATGTACAACAAATATGTAACAACATATGCAGTGCATTAGTTTGCACAATATGCTATATCACGCTTGGCTATCTGGGTATGTTCGTGATAATTTCGACGTCATCAGTGGACCTGGTTATTCGGTACCATTTCCTTTCGCAATACTCCCAACACTAACAGTTGATTAATCAACATTTAATACCTCTAACAATTCTTTCAGTGTTTGATATGGATCTTCATCAAGTAGGGTAAAGTTAGGGCTAGTTGCTCATAGGGGCAAGTTGGACAAATTTAAATATCTAAATAACGAAAATATATATAGATACGTCTATGTTGCGTAAGGTAGCACAAAAACAGACATTACCGCACTTAATACAATAATCAGTGTCCGACTGTCAACAGCCAAACACGTGCGCTTTTTTATTCTCGTACATCAAAAATAAAATTATTGGGTGAGTATTTTTGCTAATTAACGTGGTAATTAAAGCGATTTATAACAATCAAATGTGTTTTTTTTTTAGATATGAGTCATTAACGTATTTTTTAATTATAATGTTCAAGCTGCTATTTTATTTATGGTTTTTCAGTTATAAAAAAATATTTTAGTCAACACTGATACGGCTTGTTGGACTCAATATCCCACTAACCTTCTAAACTCAACTGCTTAAATGAAATCTTTCTTCATCGATGCTTTTTATTCTATATTAACAATTAAATATATATTTTAACTTTAATTATTATTATATCCTGCTTAAAAGAATGGATAGAACTGTATCAGATATTATACAAAATTTGATAACTTTATATCATAAAATAACAAAAACAACCTAAATGTGGGCTAATGAAAGTCAGCGCGAGCGAAGGTGCGCAATCAATATTCACAAATAAAATTTGTTACTTCATGTGATGTGTTGATCTCATGTTTATTTGAAATATTGACATCTTGAATGTTTCTCTTTGAAATCTTCATCAGCGAACTGCTTAAACCAAACTAGTGATGGGTTAACCTTGTTATTTTTAAATAGCAGTTACGACTGTTATTGTTATTTTTAAATAACAGGTTGAAATAACAGGTTAAAATAACAGGTTCAAATGTCCTTTCTTTTCTCTTGGTCACAAATATGCGGAGCGCACGGAGGATCGATCCCGGAATCATAAATTACGGATCGAACGCGTAGCTACTCGGAGTCACATTTTAAATATTTAAAATAATAAATAGTTATGACATAACTGACGACTGTTTCGGTGATCGATGCGGTACATCGCTTGATCGCTCATTCACTCATCGTATTTGGCATCATTTATACCGATATTTAGAGGAGCCATTATTGAACAGGACAGAAAATCCTGTGCAATGGTGGAAAATTCATTCTGATAATTATCCAAATCTGAGTAAAGCTTTTAGGAAAAAATTTGGAACGGTAGCAACATCAGTGCCTTGTGAAAGGATCTTTTCGAAAACAAGTCAACTTATTTCGGACAGAAGAAATCGCATTAATTCTACTAAAGTAAACAAATTATGTTTATTAATGGCAATATATACGTAAATTATTATTAAATCCATTTACTATTTTATTTCATTGAGAAATTTTATAATTTTAATTTGATATTTTTATTTAGGTATGTACTTCAATACTTAATTTCAATTTTTATTTAAAAAATACCTATTACATTTTACCATTAATATATTATTATTAGTAATATAAATTATATTATTACAACAAATTTATATTCAAGAATGTTATTACATTTTTACATCATCTAATTTTCAAAGCTTAAGAATTAATTATGGATATTTTTACTTTTTAGAGCGCGCTTTTTGCATTTTTTTAAACACTTTTATTTCATAAGAAACAATAATTTTGCAAACAGTTGCAATTTTTGAACTTAGGCATTAATTACAATTGCATATTATTTATATGCTATTTCAAAATAAACCGTTGTGTAAGTTGTGTTGTCGTTATATTTTCTCAACTTTCATTCATCTAATCCTAATGCGTATTCCAAATATTTAATCTATGCTGCAACAAAACTATAATTATGGTGCGCGCCAGTTGTTACTACCAATCTGCTTTTAAGCCCTATGTCCACGGTACTAGAACTTGGTCTAAGTTCTTGGACCGAAAAATGAGTAGCCAATCAACTTTGCCATTTTTCCAGAAAAACTACATGTTGATTGGCTACACATTTCTAGATCCGAGAACTCTAGCATCGTGGACACAGGGCTTTAGAGAAGAGAAGAAAAGAAATCAAAGAAGTAAAAAATTACGCCCAATAGCGTTCTGCTAGTATTGCCACGCTATAATTTTGATTTGTTACTGCTAGTGTTAAACTACTTGTAAAGAATAAAAATACGCTTTATGTTGCTGTTCTATTCTGGGATTGTTCATTGTGGGCTGCTAACGTTGATGTTATTTTTTTTAAATAACAGTAACATGTTATTGTTATTTTAAAATAACAGGTACAAAATAACAGGTTACCAAATAACAAGCCATCTCTAAACCAAACTAGATTTCATGATCGTCCGATGTAGAGTCACTTGCAGGTTGCCAAAACTTTAGTGTTATCTGTTTTAAATTTATATATATAAGATATTGCAATTCAACCATTAAAGTACCAAGTAACTCATCCACACGATCGCCAAATCTCATCATAAAACCTTGGATAATTTAGTAATATTATAAAATTTCAAATAATGTTGTAAAGGACATATAAGAGTCAAATAAAACGTTAAAAATATATATATTTCACAGAATTAAATAAAATACAAATTTAATTGAACGTTAGTAAGCTTCATTACATGTTTCGGCTTTATATCAAGCCATCTTCAGATATCCCAACGTAGTTAACATTTCCGCAAGATATCCATTAATATTCGGTAAAATTACAAAAATATCCATGATCGACCTTGAATGGTAGATGAGTGTCTTCCAACATACAAAATTTCTCTCTCAAACGATTTACTGATGTTATCGTATGTTTGAAATTTCCAGATATTACAGACATAACAGAATATTTATTAATTTCTTATTTATGAGAGAGAGAGAGAGAGAGAGAGACTCCTAAAAGAAATAGTCTCTTTTCCACACTCAAGGGTCCTACGAATCTTTTTATTGTTATTTAATATTGCGCTGACTGTAATTATGCGTTCTACTTTTATTTCGTATTTTGACTTTATTCGGATAAACTTTGGTAATCATACAACTAAATTACTTAAATTATGGATAAAATTTCGTAAACTTAATTTAAAGAGTATTTTACATATTCGTTTTTTAAAGGATATCAATCATACCACGACACTTAGATAGATTGGTAAATTTTGAAATCAAATTTCATCATCATAACTCAACTCGAAAATTTCAGAACTGCAAGAAGATGTTTATACAAAAAATTTTACATAATAAACTTAATGATACATACAGGAAAAACGATTATTACGGAAAGCAAGTTATTTATCTGGCAAGCACATTTTCCTATTATTTACCTGTTCAAATCTGTGATGAATTTTTAAGGAGAAATCTTGTTTTTTCTATTTTATGAAAGAAAAGGAGAGAATTACATCTAAATTCAATTGGTTGCTAGATAAACAGAGAAAACATACACTTTTAAATATTAAACCTATATCAGTGTCGGTTGAATATTCTAATAACTTGAAACACACACAATGTTCACAACAGGAGATTGCTAACAAACAAGATTCTATGATTTTACTCCTCAAAATAATTCAGTTTCTTGCACTTGTAAAGACTTGATTTTACTTCTCAAAATAATTCAGTTTCTTGCACTTGTAAAAACTTTGATCCGTTAATCGACACACACAATAACCCTAATACTCCTAACACCATATTTTCTGAATCTTTTTCCAAGTTACATATTACCAATTCTTTGACTTCGGTCAGAGACAGGTGGTTTGTAAATATTTCATCTATTTCCATTCCTTATGAAGTTCAATGTTTTTTGCAATTAGGTGAGAATTTTGCTCTTCCAAATAGAAACAAGAGAAACATTATTTTTTATTGTATTAAAAGTATTGAACATAGTACTCGGAAATTTCCTATTATTAATCGAATAGATATAATTAATTATTCAATTCCTATACTTAACAACATAGTTTCTTCTCCTCTCTTCACATCTCCCATTGATTATAAATTATCAAATCTAGAATTAATTACAAAAAATTATTTAAAATCACAACCAAACATTATTTTTACTCATGCAGACAAAGGTAATGTTACAATAGCTTTAGACAGAGATACTTATATTGGGAAAATAACATTAATGCTTGAAGATACTGATACTTACGAAATAGTGAAGAGGGATCCTTGCAAGAAACTGATAACTTCTTTAAGAAGTGTGCTTGTTAGATGGAAAAAACAAAATTATATTAATTTTGTTCAATATAGACAACTTAGTTGCAGTGATGGAGTTTTACCTAAAGCATATGCATTACCGAAAATTCACAAACAAGATTGTCCATTCAGAATTATAGTTTCATCAATAGGTAGTCCGTTACATCATTTAGCGTCTTTTTTACATCATATATTGATAGAATCCATTCCAAAAGCTGAAAGTTTTATCAATGATTGTGATGCATCGTATGTTGGACAAACAGGTAGACAACTAAAAACGAGGATTGCAGAACATCGTAATCATATTAATTGGAATACGTCTGTGATAACTGAACATAGAGTGCAGATGCAGGCACGATTTTGATTGGGATAGCGTTAAGGTTTTAGACGAGGAACCATGTTACAACAAACGATTGATATCGGAAATGTTAAATATTAAAAAACAAAATAATAATCTGAATCTTCAGACCGATACTGAAGGTCTTAATAAAGCTTACATATCCATTATAAACAAAGTTTGACACTAGCGATATTTGTGTCATACCAATCTACCAGAAAATTAAAATTAGTACGTGGCGAGAAGTGGTTGAGATAACTTGTCTCATAAGAGTTCTTTATAACAAAGAAAAGGAAGGAAAAAATTTTTAACAATTTGACTGGGAATAATATTATTTTATTCTTTTTGCTTGTTGTATTTTCTTATAATTTAATCTGAGAATTGTGTATAATTGACATGAAGTTATCTGCAAAATTTTTTTATATTTATTGACAAGGATCGACTAATACGATGAGATACTCGAGTGTTCGGTGAATGTGGAAAAGAGACTCTCTCTTTCTCTCTCTCTCTCATAAGAAATTAATAAATATTATGTTATACCAGGTATGTATGGTAAATATGAAACCGGTATTTACCAATAGATGGCCATAGCTGTCAATGTAGTTGCCGTCAGACCGCGTCATTGACGCCATTTCCTTGTTCTGACATCTGACAAAGATTTTCAACTCACAACAATACAAGTTTCATACAACAGTATAGTTTGTAATAGCGTTGAACATGTCGAATTTTGTGCCTGGAAACTACGATTTGCGGACAGCATTGATTTTCTGTTACCATTTGAAGAAAACTGCTGCAGAATCGCATCGAATGCTTGTCGAAGCTTACGGTGAGCATGCTCTTGGTAAATCACAGTGCTTGGAGTGGTTTAAAAAATTCAAAAGTGGCGATTTTGACGTGAGAAACGAAGAACGTGGAAAACCACCGAAAAAGTTTGAAGACAGCGAATTGCAACCATTGTTAGATGAGGATGATGCTCAACAATAACTCGCAGATCAATTGAATGTGACACGAGAAGCCGTCTCCATACGTTTGAAATCCATGGGAAAGATCCAGAAGATGGGAAAATGGGTTCCACATGAACTGAATGAGACAGCAGGAAAACCGAAAAATCACTTGAGCGAAATGCTGCTCGCCAGATACAAAAAAAAGTCATTTCTCCTTCGAATTGTGACTGGCGATGAAAAGTGGATATATTTTGAGAATCCTAAGCGTAAAAGATCATGGGTAACTCTAGGCGAACCATCGACATCGACTGCAAGGTCAAATCGCTATGGACGGAAGACAATGCTCTGTGTTTGGTGGGATCAGAAAGGTGTGATCTATTATGAGCTGCTAAAACCTGGCGAAACCGTTAATACTGAACGCTACCGACAACAAATGATCAATTTGAATCAAGCTTTGTGTGAAAAACGACCGGAATATCAAAAAAGGCAACACAAAGTGATTTTGCTTCATGATAATGCACCATCACACACAGCAAAACTGTTCAAGGAAACGATTGAGGCGTTTGGTTGGGAAATACTTTCACATGCGGCTTACTCACCAGACTTGGCTCCGTCCGATTACTACTTATGCGTGATGGGACACGCACTTGCTCAGCAGTGCTTCACTTCTTACGAAGATGTACGAAAATGGCTAGATGACTGGTTTGGCTCAAAAGAGCAACAATTTTTTTGGCGTGACATCCACGAATTGTCAGACAGGTGGGAAAAATGTATAGCTAGCGATGGGCAATACTTCGAATAAAATATTTTTTTATCATTTTCATGCAATAAACGTGTATTTTCTATTTAAAAATTCCGGTTTCATATTCACATACCTGGTATCTGTAATATCTAGAAATTTCAAACATACGGTCAATAAATCGTTTGAGAGAGAAATTTTGTATCTTGGAAGACACTCATCTATCATTCAAGGTCGATCGTGGATATTTTTGTAATTTTACCGAATATTAATGGATATCTTACGGAAATGTTAACTACGTTGGGACATCTGAAGATGGCTTGATATAAAGCCGAAACATGTAATGAAGCTTACTAACGTTCAATTAAATTTTTATTTTATTTAATTCTGTGACATATATATATTTTTAACGTTTTACTTAACTCTTATATGTCCTTTACAACATTATTTGAAATTTTATAATATTTAAGAGTCCTACGAATCTTTTTATTGTTACTTAGTAATATTGTTACGCTCGCACGTCTCGCGACGACGTTCTCGTACTCGCGCAGCAATAAAGAACACGATTTAAAAAGAGGAAACAAGTAACGTATATTCAACTATGTACGCTAAAAACACAGAGGTTTCAGCAATTGCGAAAATGCTCGAAGCAGAGAGAAACACGACCGTCCGTATTCACGACTCTCTCTCCAAGATCGTTCTTCTAATCAAGAGCCCACGTCACCAAATGCGATCTTCCTTCATCGAGGAACGTGAACTTTGGTGCTTAAAGAGTGTCGAGGCGAAACGGGCATAACAATATTCACTACTAAACTCACACACTTTTTATAACACAATTGATGTAGCTTTGTTAAAACTTCGTCCACTCTATCTGGAGTGACGAGTCTAATGAAATTTTAAAATTGATAAAGGTCGCATTAACGGAAAACAATAAATCATTATAAATATAAAATATAAACAATATATTTTATATTTTTTGACCGTTTATTTGAGAAACTCAGTTAATATAAAAATACTAGAAATTTAACTGCCTATTACGGTCGGAGCTGGATCTTCGTTGCTTTTTTTTTAATAATTCAATCTTGAATTACTAATATATACTATATATGTACTTGCATATACAGGGTGTCCGAAAAGTGTGGAAACGGTCGAATATTTCGAGAAATACACATCGGATCAGAAATCTGAAAATATACGTATTCAATGTTTTCAAAAAAGCTATCTTTTGACATCTAATATGACCCCCCACCCCCACCCGCTGTGGGTGAAAGAGAGGGTAAGTTTAAAATTTCAAATGGGAACCTCCATTTTTTATTGCAGATTTCGCTTCTTCAGAAAAAGTTACATAAATTTTACCTATTACAAACATTTTTTTGACAAATGGCGCTGTAATCAGCGAAATTAAAAAATGAGTCTAAAACGTTTAAAATATCTCATGAAATACTCAACGGAGCATATTCTCATCCTGGAGGTGGATGGGCGGGTAACTTTTCGATTTTAATTTTTTCTTTTTCTGTCAAAGCCATTATGCCTAATTACAACGACAGACAGAATACTGAATAAAAAAGATGGAAATTTTTAAGCAAATAGTGAGAAGAAAACGGAAGAAATATTAAACAATTGGTTAGAAGAACTTAAACTGGTATAAATACATACACACATATGTATTATTAAAAAGATAAGTATGTATTTCCAATACAAATTTTGCTTGGAAACATACATACATATGTATGAAAGTTCAAACACAGAAAGTTAATGTTTAGGCTGGAATTTTGTGCAATAAAATTATTGGGACTTTCATCATCTAAGATATTTTCACATCTGCGCAGGGCTCTTTGCACAGAAAAACATTTCTAATGAATACATCAGGGAATGGAAAGTTACTTTTTAAAAGTAACAAGTTACAGTTACTCGTTACCCAGTAGGAAAAGTAACAAGTTACCGTTACTAGTTACCGATTTTTAAAAGTAACTCGTTACAGTTACCGTTACTTGAGAAAGTAACTTTTCGTTATTTTTCCGTTACTTTTTTTTAAATCGACGACCAACAATCACAGCGGACTGGCCTAGAGGCTTCTCTAGTCTCAAGCGCATTGTAAAAAATTGTGTAAAATTATAACTATTATAATGGATAA
>NW_017300282.1:221677-231319 GCF_001594075.2 Trachymyrmex cornetzi
TTTCGATGAAGGTGACCCATAGAATAAACATTAGAAATTTCTCTTCGTGTGTGGTTGAACTTTCAAGTGTTTCACGGCTATTTGATACAACATCTCGCGGCCAAAATGCAACATTCTCGCTGTCCCTGATTACGGCTTTCTCGATGTACATATTTAACGAACATTATAAGGCGGAAGAGAGACCAAGTAAAATTTGTATTGCGTGTGAACCGAGTAATGCGATCATATTGCGTTTATCTTATGACAATTATCTTTTTAACATTTCTATCAGTTTAATTTCTTCTAACTGATTATTTAATATTTTTTCTGTTTTTTTGGTCATTATTTGCTTAACATTTCTTCCATTTTTAAAAATTCTGTATTCTGTCTCTCGTTGTAATTGGGCATATGTATGTATGTATAATGTCTTTGACAGAAAAAGAAAGAATCGAAATCCTTATTCTGCGAGGATGCGGCGATAAAAAAAGATCATACGAACAAGTCGCCCGCCTATTTAATGATACCCATCCAGATCGTCTACCCATTTGCAAATCAACTGTTTGTTAAACTGTTTCTCGGTTTCATGATATTGGCTCTGTCAAAGATCGACCAAAAACAGGCAGACCAAAAACGGCCACGAACGAAGACAACAGTTTAGCGGTCTGTGCAAGTGTTGTTGAGAACGCCCATACTTCAGTTAGAAAGATTGCGCAACAAACTGGTATCTGCAAATCGTCTGTCCATGAAATATTAAAAACAAATAAGTACCATCCTTATAAGATAAAATATGTGCAAGAACTTTCGGAAGACGACTTCGATCGCAGATTAGAATTTTGTGAGGAAATGATGAGACGGTGTGACGAAAATGAGTCATTTCCTTTTTGGATTTTAAAAAATCGAGTAAAGGAAATAAAAAAAAATTAAACTTAAAAAAAAACAAAAAATTAAAAACATTTTAAAAAAACTAAAAAAGAAAAAATAAAAAACAAAAAAAGATTCTCAAAATCGTCCTCCTCGCGGTGAGAATCGGGTAACTTTGAAATATTCAAAGGCAAAGGACGCTACTTCAAATTTTTAAAACTTGGTCTGCCATTGTAGGTACGTCAAGTTGAATTTTTGGATTCTGACTTCACATTCGTAATCAGCGATCCCAAAAACCCCCGAGTAACAAGTTTCAATCAAATTCGGGCATATTTTTTGCTTTACTCGCCGTACGTAAAATTTCGAAAAATTTTGAGCTTATAGGCCCCATTGTGAACTCAAAATCGAAAAATGAAAATTGTATACAGTACACGTTTTCGAAGTTTAACTATCGGGAACACGTTTCTGATACCTTATTACTGATACCTTATTTCTGATACCTTATTACATACAAATGTACCTTCCGATACTTGTCTACGTTCTTTTCTGCTAATTGTTGGGGGTTGAAATCCACGTCGAAATTCAGCACATCTCGGCGTTAAAGGGTTAATACGACTTTTTCTGCAGAAGCGAAATCTGCAATAAAACATGAGGGTTTTCTCATTTAAAATTTTAAAGTTACCTACCCTTTCACCCCCAGCGGATGGTAGGTGGGGGGTAGAATTTTTGTGTCAATGGATAGCTTTCTTGACAACATTGAATATGTACATTTTTATTTTTTTGATCCTTTGAGTATTTCTTGAGATATTTTAAACGTTTTAGACTCATTTTTTAATTTCGCTGATTACAGCACCATCTGTCATCAAAAAAATGTTTGTAATAGGTAAAATTTATGTAACTTTTTCTGAAGAAGCGAAATCTGCAATAAAAAATGGGGGTTCACATTTAAAATTTTAAACTTACTCTCTCTTTCACCCACAGCGGGTGGGGGTCGGGGTCATGTTAGATGTCAAAAGATAGCTTTTTTGAAAACATTGAATACGTATATTTTCAAATTTCTGATCCGATGTGTATTTCTCGAGATATTCGACCGTTTCCACACTTTTCGGACACCCTGTATACCAAATTGTAGTCTTTTTCTAACTGCGCGCCGAATTGTTTTTCCGGACTAAATAAACGCAATTAAAACTACTCTAGTAATCGCGAATTAAATTAACAAGCAATCTAATAATAATTTGATGCTACCATCAAGCATCACATATTATAAAGATGTTAATATATAAAAACTGTTAATAAATTTATTGCGAAAAATATTACCTCGGCCGGGACTTGAACCCGGATCTCTTGTAAACCGTACGAGCGTCCTGAGCCATTAGACTACCTCGGTAGTCCGGAAAAACAATTTGGCGCGAATATATTGTTTAGATTACGTCGCCTGAAAGAAAAACGTTGCTTCCTTAGTGTACCGATTATTGCGAAGAATATTACTAAGGCCTCGGTAGTCTAATGGCTCAGGACGCTCGTACGGTTTACAAGAGATCCGGGTTCAAGTCCCGGCAGAGGTAATATTTTTCGCAATAAATTTATTAACAGTTTTTATATATTAACATATTATAATATATGATACTTGATGGTAGCATCAAATTATTAAATTGCTTGTCAATTTAATTCGCGATTACTAGAGTAGTTTTAATTGCGTTTATTTAGTCCGGAAAAACAATTCGGCGCGCAGTTAGAAAAAGACTACAATTTGGTATATATGCAAGTACATATATATAGTATATATTAGTAATTCAAGATTGAATTATTAAAAAAAAAAAAGCAACGAAGATCCAGCTCCAACCGTAATAGGCAGTTAAATTTCTAGTATTAATTGAGTTTTATAAAATATAAAGACAGTACATTCGTATTGCTTTGCTGATTTTAACCTGTATGACGTATGTAACATATATGACGCGTATATAATGTTCAGTCATAAATACAATAAATATAAGAACAGTAAATTATTGTTGTAGTTTGAAACATATTTTTAATACAAGAGTTTAAGTGTCAAAACTAAAATCTGGAACACGCAGTCAAAATTTAAACGCGTCACATTATTATGCTTACAATTCTGTAATAATTTACAATCCACCCTCGTAAAAATTGCAATTAAATAAATACTGAGATTGAGCAATAGAAAAATTACAACTATATATAAATAAATAAATGAATTGGTAACTCAAAAAGAGAGAAAAACTAACGTACCCTTGTGAAAAATGCAAATAAATAAATACAAAAATTGATTAACGACAGAAAGTTACGAATATAAATTAATAATTGAATTTGTAAGTGAAAAGGAGAACTAAAGTACAATTCAAAATTTTAAAATGTCTTACTATTTTTCATACATTTATGAGGTAGATTTATTATCGGAAAGTCTTGAACTAAGCATTAGTTCTCTTACTTCTAGTACTCTTACTTCTTACTCCGTGTATTGTAGACGACGCCTTATGTCATATAATATAGCATGGATGTATAAGCACGATGTAGTCCATCTGTGTCCGACAGTAAGTTTAATCCATTTTTCTGCATATGAATATGTACCTTCTCTGATATTAGCCGCTTAATTAATGTTCTTTCCGAATCCAATGTTTTGACGTTCTCCTAATCAAATTTGTAATTGTATTCCAATCTGTGATTCGTGATAACAGACTGGCTATTTGTATTCCAATTTATGTGATTGCGATGTTCTGCAATCCTTGTACTTAATCCTTGTACTTATCTCTTACTTCAGTGGTCGCAAGGATTTGCACATTTCGGGCTGATTCCGACGCGCGACTCCCACCACCGCACGGCCGAGCCGCCGGGCGGTTACGTGAAGCTCTGACTCAGGGGCGCTCCTATACCAGAAATATATACTGGGAGCGTGCTTTTCGCTAAATTATTATTGAAATGTTTTTTATTAAATAATTTACATAATTATATTATTTATTTAATAATTTATATAATTATATTATTTATTTAATAATTCATATTATATTAAATAATCGATTAACATATTAGGTGTACAACTTTGCTTCCGTCGTTTTTTTCCGAAATTCGAGGCTTTATTGTAAAAAATTGGTTATACATTTACGATTCAAAGTATTGTCCATCGCTGGCCACTACTTTCTCCCATCTTTCGGGCAGCGTACGAATCCCGCGCCGAAAAAACTGATCATCTTTTGAGGCGATCCACAAATCGATCCAATTTTTTACTTCTTCATAAGACCAAAAGTGCTGGTCAGCTAGGCC
The DNA here is from genome assembly GCF_001594075.2 of Trachymyrmex cornetzi. Lineage (NCBI taxonomy): Eukaryota > Metazoa > Arthropoda > Insecta > Hymenoptera > Formicidae > Trachymyrmex > Trachymyrmex cornetzi. The sequence continues at coordinate 225,794 of NW_017300282.1, forward strand.
TTTGATCGAAACAAGTGATAGAAAGAGAGAGCAACGTCTGGAGAATACGGCAGGTGGGGTAGGACTTCCCATTTCGACGTTTCCAAGTATGTCATGACCACTTTCGCAACATGGGGTCGAGCATTGTCATGCTGCAAAATCACTTTATCGTGTCTCTCGTTGCATTGCGGCCGTTGGTCTTTCAATGCTCGGCTCCAACGCATCAATTGCGTTCGATACCGATCGCCTGTGATTGTTTCAGTCGGTTTTAACAGCTCATAATACACTACGCCGAGCTGGTCCCACCAAATACAGAGCATGACCTTGGAGCCATGAATATTCGGTTTAGCCGTCGACGTGGAATCATGACCGGGAACTTCCCATGAATATCTGCGCTTGGGGTTATCGTAATGAACTCATTTTTCATCTCCAGTCACAATGCGATGCAGAAATCCCTTCCGTCTTTGCCTTTCAAGCAGCTGTTCACAAGCGAACAAACGCCGTTCAACATCTCTCGGCTTCAACTCGTACGGCATCCAATTCCCTTGCTTCTGAATCATTCCCATGGCTTTGAGGCGTTTTGAAATGGCTTGTTGAGTCACTCCCAATGATCGTGCCAATTCTTCTTGATTTTGACACGAATCTTGATCAAGTAATGCCTCCAATTCTGCATCTTTGAAAACTTTCTCTCTCCCACCGCTATGCCGGTCTTCGACGTCAAAATCATCATTCTTGAAGAGTTGAAACCACTCACGAAACGTTCTTTCACTAATAGCAGCCTCACCATAAGTATTTAAGAGCATTCGATGAGTCTCAGCCGCAGATTTCTTCATATTGAAGCAGAAAATTAAAACCTCCCGCAAATGACGAGAATTTGGCTCGTGAACTGACATATTCAATCGAGAATAACTTTATGATGCAGACATAAATCAACTAATGTTTCTATGGGGTTATGTTGACAGATGCCCAAGTTTATTGTATGACGTCTATGATCTATTTATTTCGACCACCACTTACAGCTAAAGCCATCTATAGGAAAACGGCGGAAGCAAAGTTGTACACCTAATAAATTTTTCTATTGTAAATTTATTCATTATTCCTTAATGAAATACTTATATAACTTGAATAGTTTCTAATACGTAGTTTTCTAATATATTACAATGTAATGTATTAGAAAACTACAAACAATGAATAAATTTACAATAGAAAATTTTATGTTAATCGCGCGATTATTTAATATAAATATATATTATTTAATATAATATAAATTATTAAATAAATAACATGATCATATAAATTATTTAATAAAAAACATTTCAATAATAATTTGACGGAAGGCGCGCTTCCAGTATATTTCTGGTATAGGAATGCCCCTGAGTCAGAGCGTCACGTGACCGCCCGGCGACTCGGCTGTGCGGTGGTGGGAGTCGCGCGCCAGAATCGGCCCGAAACGTGCTAATCCTTGCGACCACTGTCCTACTTGTTTGACCTACGTAAGTTGCATCGCAATTTTTACACTCAATTTTGTATACAACATTTTTATTCGAATTCTTTAGAAGGACATCTTTTCGAACTTTTATAAATTTAATATAAATATTAACAGGGCATAGAACCAGTATTACAACGAACAAATTTAATTAAAATAATAATATTACAAACGTTTCGTCTCCGATCGGGTCATTTTCAATGCAAAACAACTTTATCATAAAAAACCGGTCACATTGGTAAAATCTTAAAAAATATATAATAAAAATAATTATAACTTATCCTATAATGTCACTGGCATAATATTATCATAAAAAATTAATTGTAACATTTCCTAATAACTGAAGAACAATCTTGTCATTAATATAAGAAGAGTAAATAATCCAATGTTTTAAATAACGGTTGCATTTGTGTAAAACCTCCAAGAAACGAATAAATTAATAATAACATCTCCTGACGTCGTGAGCATAATCATGTCGTTCTATGTAAAAAGTGTAAATTGTCCAATTGAAATTCTTGTTTAACTTGCAAATACGAACGTACCTTGTCAGATGAATATAAAAAACCAGTGATATATTAAATATCCTTTTGTGAATACATTTTATAATATTTAATCTATTTTGCACTTGTGAAAGCAACCGCTCTTAAACACGTCAGACAACACAATCTCTATTTTATAAATATTTATTTAATTTATTATTACTATAAAATGCTGGTTTTATGTTCTCGTTCCTACAATAGTTACAAATTTTTCCGAATTTAACGAATTGTATGGTATCAAGAACCAAAGAATCTTTTCTAAACTATTATTGTCCTTAGAATTATTCAGTTCAGTCTCCACAGAAATGCGTTTAGAAAATAACTATTTTAATCTTGTGGAAATTGTTTCAAAAACAAAATCCACAGGATAGTCATTTTTAAATAATGTTTTAATTATTAACCTAATGTTTTTTTGATGAAACTTAGGATCTGAAAGTAGTATCGCTCTATCAGTCATACCCATCACTATGCCTTTTTTATGAGTCATGGGGTGTGCAGATAAATAATTAAAGTATCTACTGAAAAAGTTGGTTTGTGATACCAGTCAAATTCAAAACCGTTTCTACTTTTGATAATCATTAAGTCTAAAAAATTTATTCTATCACTCCCTCACATCCAACGTAAATTGTAGTCTATTATGAAATGAATTGAACCCTGCTACAATAGATTCGATTAAGTCAGAAGGGATTGCCGTAACAATATCGTCAATATATCTAACATAAAAAGGTAAATCTATACCTATGGTCTTAAGCGCCTCTGCCTTCAACTCGCGCAGTACAAGGTCCGCAATGATGGGAGAGAGAGGCGACCCCATCGGAATTCCGTGATTTTGTTTATAAAATTCGTCATTAAAGCTAAAAACCGTCGAGTTTAATAATAATGAAATTGCTTTCATAAATTCATCCTTCGGGATACATGTCGCTTTTTTTAAAAAATCTCATCTTTTATCTACACTTAATATAGCTAATTCTATCGGCATATTTGTAAACAGAGAAACCACATCCAAAGATATTAAGGAGTAATTATCAGGAATCTGCATGTTTCTTAGTTTTTTTATTATCTGGAAGCTATTCTCAACTTTACTAATTGGTCTCTCCACATTATTGGATATTATGTCATGCAGAAAGGCAGCCAAGGAATATACCGGACTATCTATAGATGATACAATAATCCTAAAAGTATTGCCCGGTTTATGCACTTTCGGCAAAGCATAACACCTCGGTAGGATTCCATCACTACATGAGACTTTTTTGTACGTCCGATCAGAAATATAATTCCTTTTTTTCCATCTTGTGAGCAGCTCTCGAATGCTTTTTGTCAAATTGTTTAATGGATTTCTCGTCAGCTTGGTGTAAGTGTCAGGATCTTGCAGCACTTGAGTGACTTTATTAATATAACTATTTCTGTCTAACGTGATATTCCCTTTGTCCGCTCTTGTAAAAATTATGTTTGTGTTATTCTTAATAAATTGAGTCGTGTATTTAACAAGAAAGGAATATCTATTAGTTATAAAATAATTCATTGTTGATGACAGAAATTTTCTTAAAATCGGAATAGCTAAATTTCTGATCTTTAAAATGTTAGCGTGTCGCAATTTCCAAAAATTATTCTCAATGTTCTTGATAAATTCGATCAATGTGCTTTTATGGTGTACCGAAGGTATAGAAAATTTGTCACCCAATTGCAACAACAATTAAATCTTTCTTGGAATCTCACATCTAGACAGGTTAAAGAACCATCCATTTTTTATACCGAACAAAGAAGATTCAGGAATGTCGTCAATAAATTCGTTAGCTTTAATTTTAACATCCATCTGCTCACTCAATGGAACATCATTCTTACTTTGAAAAGAAAATTTAAATTCGTTAATAACCCCATCATTGTTGTTATCAAGATTGTTTTGTTTTTCATTGACAACAAAATAATGCAACGGTTTAATGTTATTATATTTCCTTCGCTTGTTTTTTAAAATCAACCAATTTAATTTTTTCGATAATCTAATTTCTTCCCGTATTAATTGTTTATGAAACGTGCATTCTTGTCTCGCAAAAAAAGAATTACAATATCTCACAAGAACATGGTTCATGATACCTCTTCTAAGACGTAGTATCTCTTTTTAGGAATGACTAACAGTTCTATATGCGTCACTCAATTCAATTTTGAGAGTTCTTAAAATGAACTGATCTCTAAAACGCTTAAAGAGCATAGCAGAATAACCATGCAAAATCTGTCCCCACACCAATCGAGCTCAAATTGAGTCATTAGTTGGCACTCTTGAAATATAAAATTTTTTCAAATATTAGTCTCGAAATTGCATTTTTGGGGAGTTATGGAGGGGGAAAGCAAAATAAAAAAAATGGTTTTCTTCGGAAACGACTGTACCGATTTTAATGAAAGAAATATATGTTCTAAACATCGTTTAGGTAAGTTGAAAAAAATTTTTTGAAATTTTTACGATGAAAACAAAACCATTAAAAAATTTTTTTAATACTTTATGAATTTTTTTTGATGATATTTTTGAGTGACCACTTTTATATTTCATGGAAATAATCTGTAGACTCTCTACTTTAACATATATTTTTTTTTAATTGATCGAAGTGGTGAAACAGTTAAAAAAACAATTATTCGCGCAATGCCATGCCGACTGGGCGACCGCGGCCCCGGCGCGCTGCGGCGCATGGCGGCTGTTGCCATGGTACTATATACTAATCTTATTGCAGTGTTGCAATGTTTAATTGCCAAGTAAATTGATAGAAACAAAGATTTTATTATTGCTTACACATTTATTCAGTGAACATTATAATATAATAGTATATAATATTACATATTTCCATTAAAGACGTCTGCAATTAGCCCATAAAACTTATAGTTCCCAGAATTTACCGCGAGGAGGTTGCAGTACGTTTTTAAATTCCATATTTTCGGGGTGCTTTTTTAACGTGAGTCCCCTCGCCTCTCACATTAACAAACCTCTCACATTAACAGAAGAGAATTAATTAATTCTTAATCATCCTCACTTTCAATGATTGGAATGGAATTATCTTTCTTAAATATATCGCTGAGTATTTCTGATTGAGGCTGAAGAAAAAAGATGGTTTGCCGCAAACTATTTTTCAAAAATATTGCATATAATGATCTTTTGGATTTTCCGGAAATGACAGAAACAGACATGAAAATTTTCTTTACCGGTTCGTATCAACTCTCTCAAGCGTGTCGTATTTGATATAGATGGTAGATAAAAATGGTAAATTAAATATAGAATATGTCAAGGATGAGAAAAATGTTCTTAAACTAAAAGTTCCATTCCGACATATTTCTCGTGCAACATATAGATGTTTTCTGAGATACAAACCAAATAATATTGGTGTTTTCGGTATGATTCATTATGCATGTGTGCTAATGGCAGACGAACAATTGGTTGTTGCTCCCATATATTGCCGCAATAAGGGTGGCACCCAGTTGGACACGGCTCAATTGGACACGAGCCACTCACAGTGCTTGAGACTACAAAGCTCCTAAGCA
>NW_017300282.1:231375-232645 GCF_001594075.2 Trachymyrmex cornetzi
GCAATAATATATTATTTATCTTATGCAAGATATTTATTAAAAATTTTTAAACCGGCAGAAATTTTCAGCGATATATTTAAGAAAGATAATTCAATTTCAATCATTGAAAATAATAGATAATGACGATGATTAAGAATTAAATAATTCTCTTCTGTTAATGTAAGAGATTTTGTTAACGTGAGAGGTGAGGGGATTCACGGTAAAAAAGCACCCCGATGATAAATACATAACGTGAGAGGCGAGGGGACTAACGTTAAAAAAGCACCCCGAAAATATGGAGTTAAAAACGTACTGCAACCTCCTCATGGTAAACTCCTGGAACTATAAGTTTTATAGGCTAACTGCAGACGTTAAGGATGTATTCTGGTGTAACCACACTAAAAATTAGGCCTTCTTTGGAATTTTTTTAAAAGAAAACTATAAGACACACAGTTCTAATTTTTGGTATACTTATTAATAAACATGTCAATATATAAAAGAAACTTTTACAGTAATATTTTCGTTCCAAAATTCCAAGAAAATAGTTGAGAGGCGCAACGTTAAAAAAATGAAATAACCAAACGGTTGATACGATATCTCGAGAACCAATAGCCTGAAATAAAAAAACAAAATTTTTTCTTAAAGTTTATTTGTGTGGCTGTTGCGTAAAGCAGAATTGTTGAAAAATATTGATAATTCGCGAGTTGACACATATTTTTAGAAAGTGATATGGAAAAACGCTTTTTTTTCGTTCAAAAAGTTGGATAAAAAATTTAATTTTTAATGAAACCGGTTTAATTCGCTTTAGGCGATAGTAAATCTACGAATACAACGCCGCAAGAATTTTTTAAATTGATCGAGTTTTTCCAAAATCGTGTCAATCACTCAAAAAAACAACGTTTCGAAAAAAACGCGTTTAAAGTTTTTTTTAGATTTTTTTAAAATAAAATGATAATTAAACTATTTACCGTTAATCAGCGATTCCTGGTCCATAAAGTAAGTTTTCAAATTTCTGAAACATTTAGCTATAAAAAAAAGAACTTTTGGCTGTAGTACTGTTAATTTTTCGAATTTTTTTCTGAAATTTTGAGTGTATTCTTGAAATGTACAATCGAAATATGCACAAAAAAATTGATTTTTTGACAATTTTACCCCAGAATGGGGGTAATCCCGATTGATCACGGCTCGATCGGACACCACCAATCACAGCGACCAGGTGCCTAGGAGCTTTGTAGTCTCAAGCGCTGAGTGGCTCGTGTCCAATTGAGCCGTGTCCAACTGGGTGCCACCC
>NW_017300282.1:232656-233537 GCF_001594075.2 Trachymyrmex cornetzi
GAGCCGTGTCCAATTGGGTGCCACCCCCAGAATGCACCCTTAACGGAAATATGTAATATTGTAATGATGCGCCCCTAAACAGCGCATCGTACCCGGCATGTCACCTAGTCGAATGCCGCCGCAGTGACCCCCGGTCACTGCGAGCGATGAGGGCGCGGTGCGCCCGAAATTTTTTTAAATCACAAAGCATAATTCGCAGGTCGAGCAGCTCCGCCGAAGGAAACCGAGCGCGCCCGAAACGCGCCGAGCATTAGGGCTCCCACTCGTATTGTAAAACCGACGAGGATCGCCGAACGATCCCGGAACAATATAGCGGGAGCAACAATCATGTATAAAAAGATCCATGATAGAGACTCGGTGCCTTTTTTCCTTGTGCTCCTAGAGACAGTGATGCACATTTGGCTCCCCGGCAACACGGAATCCAGCCACATCACTTGTACCCCCACCAAGCAGACACCTACCGGCATCGAATCGGCCGTCTTCGCCGCGAGAACGAGCGAGACAGCGAGAGGCAGCGCAAGTCCTTCTCGCTCTACTAGTAACTCGTAAACACAAGCGAGTATTAGAGCGAAAAGGACGGCCGCTCTCTCTCTCGCTGTCTCGCTTTCTCTACTAGTCGCTTGTTATAAGCGACTGAAAACCGAAAATGTACTTTCTCGGCCGCTCGGCGTATTCCTGTACAGGGTATCCCGATCTTTTTTGCCAATCACTTTTGTATTGATAGAGCGGATCAAACTGAGTCGAAAAGTCCTCTACCATTTTGCAATTTTCGCAATAGTTAACAAGATATTAATTACTAAAAATTGCAAAATATTGGTCTTGAATAATTTTTTACTCAAATACCATCAACTTTACAGAAAAACTGCAAGAGACAAAAATTA
>NW_017300282.1:233633-241549 GCF_001594075.2 Trachymyrmex cornetzi
GGTATTAAAAAATTTTGAAAAAATTCTGAAAAAATTCTCAGAACTTTATGAGAAGAAAATAAATAATTTTTGTCTCTTGCAGTTTTTCTGGCCTCCGTCGGGAGCTCTCGATCGTCGAAGCCACGCCTCGCAACATCACGCGAATCGACGTCTCGCCGCGCTACGCACCGCAACCGCGTTCACGCGACGCCAGCGTAAACTCCCGCGCCGCGCCGTCCAAACCGACACCTGTCAGTTCGCACTCCGTCACGAGACCGCACACGTACCAGCGTTACACAAACACATTGTACCTACTACACAAACACATACACACACTTACATTACCTGCGAGTGTACAAACACAAGCACACTCAGATACACATACACACGCGCACACACATTGTTACACATATACTCATTGTACATAACAGAAATACACGTTTTACTCATTCTCAACCTTCCGTGTTATAACTTGTATCCGCCCTCCTCGCCGGACCTCTTTGATGATCCTGACCACGCGTAATAACCGACGAGCTACGTCCGTGCACAAAGTCAAATTGTTTCAATATTATATATTATTATATTATAATATTCACTGAATAAATGTGTAGGCAATAATAAAATCTTTGTTTCTATCAATTTACTTGACAATTAAACATTGCAACACTGCAAAAAGATTAGTATATAGTACCATGGCAACAACCGCCATGCGCCGCAGCGCGCCGGGGCTGCGGTCGGCACGGCGTTGCGGGAATAATTGTTTCATTTAACCATGTTTCACCACTCCGATCAATTTAAAAAAAAATATTTGTTAAAGTAGAGAGTCTACAGATTATTTTTATGAAGCATAAAAGTGGTCACTCAAAAATATCACCAAAAAAAAATTCATAAAGTATTAAAAAAATTTTTTAATGGTTTTGTTTTCATCATAAAAATTTTTTTCAACTTACCTAAACGATGTTTAGAACATATATTTCTTTCATTAAAATCGGTACAGTCGTCTCCGAAGAAAATCACTTTTTATTTCGCTTTCCCCCTCCATAACTACCCAAACAATGCAATTTCGAGGCTAATATTTGGGGAAGTTTTACATCTCAGAGGAGTGCCAACTAATAATACCTATTTGAGCTCGATTGGTGCGGGGGCAGATTTTACATACTTATTCCGCTATGCCTTTTATGTGAAGATCTGTAATGAGAAAGTTTCAATCCAAAATCATGCAATTTATATATATGTTGATTGATCTATATTTATATCTTTATATTTTATATTTATAATGACTTATTGTTTTCCGTTAATGCGACCTTTGTCAATTTTAAAGTCTCATTAGACATACTCGTCACTCCAGATAGAGTGGACGAAGTTTTAACAAAGCACATCAATTGTATTATAAAATGTGTGTGAGTTTAGTTGTGAATATTAATGAATTATCCAAGGTTTTATGATGAGATTTGGCGACCGTATAGGTGAGTTACTTGGTACTTTAATGGTTGAATTGCAATATCTTATATATATAAATTTAAAACAGATAACACTAAAGTTTTGGCAACCTGCAAGTGACTCTACATCGGACGATCGTGAAATCTAGTTTGGTTTAAGAAGTTTGCTGATGAAGATTCCAAAGAGAATCGAACCGTTCAAGATGTCAATATTTCAAATAAAGATGAAATCAACACATCACATGAAGTAACAAATTTTATTTGTGAATATTGATTGCGCACCTTCGCTCGTGCTGACTCTCATTAGCCCACATTTAGGTTGTTTTTGTTATTTTAAGAAGAGAGAGTCCTTGTTTAACATATTTATTAATTTTTATATCATAACCGATACAGTTGTATACAATATCCGAAGCGCTGGCGGGACTTCATAACATTTCTATTATAACTAATAAAATTGTATCTATTTTACTTCTTGTATGAATGTTATGATTCAACATTGACAAGTTTGTACCTTGATCAACATAATTTTAATTATACGTTCCATTTGTTTAAATAACGAATTAATAGAATTTTACCTAAAACATAATTGATACATTTTAATAGCGATTATTATGAAAGCATTCAAATCTTATTTAATAAGATATTTTTGATAACTGATTTCTTATCTGAATTTTATCAGATAAACCTGATTAAATCAATGCAATTGAATCAAGTTTTCCTCATTAATTAGTAAATCATAGTGCATTGCGATTCTGTGATTTCAATCCCATCATGTTGAAACTTGAATTCAGGATAGATATTATTTCAAAGAACAATATGAAAACACATTTCACCATCTATCTTTTTGTAACGGAAAGATCTGATTCAATAATTGTTCGTGACACAGGAGCTAATCAAAACGATACAATTAAACCAAGTTTTCCTTGTTGATTAGTAAATCATAATTTATCGCGATTTTGTGATTCCAATCCTATCATGTTGAAACCTGATTTCAGGATAGAAATTACGGTAAAAGTACCGATTAGGGGACCCCCCCTCCAATGACCTTGACCTTGATATATGTTGTCAAAGTTATGACCCTGAGTGACCTCCAACAGGTTTTAGCCGTTGCTCGCCTTCCGTGAAAAAGTTATTAATAATCCAAATAAATTATAATAACAAGGCTAAGGAGCCAAGCCGGATGATAATGCTTAATATACACTTAACAGAATTGAAATAATAAAGTTGACATTTATTATTGAAAATAATAAAATATACGTTTCGACCTTTCAACATCAGGTCATCTTCAGTGTTACCAAATAAAATAGATTTTACATACTCGAATATTTTTTACATTATGATCCGCAGTCTACTTTTCAATTTACATCAATGTTCCACAGACGCAGTGTGTCCCCATACTGTAATTGAAGAGCATTCAGTGGTGCGACTCCATATTTTCGTACCAAATATATATGTATATACAGAGATTCTTATGTATGTGATATAATTTTTCTAAAAATTGCCTTTGTATAAATGTTGTAATTCGGCATATTTCTATCTTAGTTGACCGTTTAGACAATAATGACAAATATCAACAATTCAAGAATTATTCAAGACCAATATTTGCAATTTTTAGTAATTAATATCTTGTTAACTATTGCGAAAATTGCAAAATGGTAGAGGACTTTTCGACTCAGTTCAGTCCGCTCTATCTACACAAAAGTGATCAACAAAAAAGGTCGGGACACCCTGTATGTTTGTACATCAAAAATTTTTTACCCGAATATGATAAATCGTATTAAAATCGTTATTTAACCATATTCAACGCGAGTTCTTTGAGAAAACGTTAAGATACAATAGGATATTTACATAAATGAACCTGGATTTTCTTATTCAACATGATAAAAATCGTCAGAAAATCAGTCTTCCAACGAGATACAGTATTAGACTGTTGAAAAAAAGATTACAACACTACAGGATATTTACACAAATGAATTATGATTTTCTTATTCAACATGATAGAAGTCGGTCGGACAATTGGTATTCAATCAGATAGAATGCTATTTTATTAAAGAAACAAGTTCGGACGCGATAGAATACCAGCATGAATCGGGATTTTCGGATTCAACATGATAGGAATCATCAGACGATCAGTATTCAACGAGATACAGGTAATAGTTTCTCGAGAAAATGAGTTGAGACACGATAGCATATTTGCATAAATGAATCAAGATTTTCTAATTCGACAAGATAATAACAGTCGTCGGAAAATCAGTATTTAATCAGATACAGTATTAGACCGTCGAAAAAACGAGTTAAAACACTATAAAACATTTACATAAATGAATCTGGATTTTTTTAATCAACATGATAGAAGTCGTCGGACAATTAGTATTCAACCAGATACAATGCTAGTTTATTTAGGAAATGGATTCGGATGTGATAGAATACTAACATGAATGAAATGGGATTTTCAGATTTAACATGATAGAAATAATCAGTATTCAATGAGATGCAGTGACAGTGTTTTGAGAAAACGGTTTAGGATATGATAGGATAATGTAAGAAATTTAGAGGAAATAGGCACAACAGTCAACCTGTCAGCATCAGGACCAGTGGTTTGACGGAAGTCTACCATTATGGAGGAGATCAGGCTTCGAATCCCGTAACACCCTGATATTTTTCTCGTGTTGCCATTTATTTCTTAGAATACTTGCATGAATGACAGAACGCTAGCATGAATAAATTAGGTTTTTCGGATTTAACATAATAGGAGTCATCAGACGATCAGAATTCAACGATATACAGGTGATACTCGAGAAAATGAGTTAGAACACGATACTTGCATAAATGAATCAAGATTTTCTAATTTAATATGATAACAGTCATCGGACAATCAGTATTCAATCAGATACAATATTATATTGTTGAAAAAATAAGTCAGAACACTACAGAACATTTACGAAAATGAATTAGGATTTCCTTATTCAACACGATAGGCGTAGTCGGTATAAAAGATTCTGTATATCCGATTTATACGATCACAGATATGAAATTTGAATCTAATCCCTTATTTAATATGATAAATACTAATATAAATAAATAACTTTTTATTAATATATATCTAGATAGGAAGATGGAAATAAATATCGCGTGTATTAAAACGGATTTTAAGAATCACAAATCTCGATATTGGGATATATATTAATATTCGAACAATGTGAATTACAACATTCAACCAGATACGAAATGTATAATTGAAATTCAGGATTTATTTTCATTAACCACGAGTATCTCTTTTATTATATACTGTGATGAAGGTTCCGTATCTGGATTTCACGATGGTGGATATAGAAAACTGGAACCAAATCCCCTATTAAATTTGATAAAAAGTTTTCCTATCAGATTCTATCTACTTTCTTGAGCAGATAAAGAGTGAAGATTTTAGTTTTTCCAATTTTGTTAATTAAAACATTTAAAAAGAGAGTATTACAAATTATTATACTTAAGAAAATAATAAAAATATGATTAATAGAGAAAAGACTCTTATTATGAGATAACGAGTTCATTTTGGGTAAATGCTAGAAGTCTATGGAGAGAATTTAAAAAATAATAGATCACATTTTCTGAAGGGAATTTAATAACCTTTAAAATAACGTTATATAAAATTTAATTCAAATTCCATTTTTTTTTTAATTAAAGAAATGTAAAAAGTGATGTCTATCAAACTAGAATGCCAACATGGGCATAATCATACGAAACACATGGAGGATTTAGTGCTCTTTATGTGCTAATTTGTTGCGGTAATCCCGATTTTTGTGCTCAAGCAGTTTAGCGGAAAATGAGTTTTCTGCTGAATTTTAATAAAGTTAGAATGCATTTAAATAATAATAATAATAATAAAAATAATATCACCATAATTTTGTGCTAATTATGTGCTTTTAATAAACCATAATAAAAATATTAGTATTCATCTCCTTTGACCGGTAAATCACCCCCGAAGCGCTCACTCCCCCTTGCAAGAGTAAAGTGCCAGTTAAAATGCAGGTAGCGAAATGTTCCTAGGCTCAAATTGTTCCTCCATTTATGTGCTTTCAAAATATGTACGACAAGATTTTTGTGCTCATCCCCTTTGACCAGTAAATCGCCCCCGAAGCGCTCACTCACTTCCCCTTGCAAGAGTAAAGTGCCAGTTAAAATTCAGGTAGCGAAATGTTCCTAGGCTCAAATTGTTCCTCCATTTATGTGCTTTCAAAATATGTACGACAAGATTTTTGTGTTCATCCCCTTTGACCGGTAAATCACCCCCGAAGCGCTCACTCACTTCCCCTTGCAAGAGTAAAGTGCCAGTTAAAATGCATGTAGCGAAATGTTCCTAGACTCAAATTGTTCCTCCATTTATGTGCTTTCAAAATATGTACTACTTAGACGTCAACTACTTGTGTATGATGTGCCGTGAACAGATGTATCAGTTGTCCGTCAATATGACAACATCCGAATTTGTTATTAACTCTGATACAAGAAAAACAATTAGTTTATCCGAATAGGCGCAACCTGCCAAGCACTAAGTACTCTTAAACATTACTTAAAGAATTTGTTGAGTAATAGTTAAGAATTTGTAAGAGAAAAGTGAGCGCTTCGGGGAAAGATTTACCGGTCAAAGGGGATGAGCACAAAAATATTGTCGTACATATTTTGAAAGCACATAAATGGAGGAACAATTTGAGTCTAGGAACATTTCGCTACCTGCATTTAAACTGGCACTTTACTCTTGCAAGGGGAAGTGAGTGAGCGCTTCGGGGATGATTTACCGGTCAAAGGGGATGAGCATAAAAATCTTGTCGTACATATTTTGAAAGCACATAAATGGAGGAACAATTTGAGCCTAGGAACATTTCGCTACCTGCATTTTAACTGGCACTTTACTCTTGCAAGGGGAAGTGAGTAAGCGCTTCGGGGCTGATTTACCGGTCAAAGGAGATGAACACTAATATTTTTATTATGGTTTATTAAAATCACATAATTAGCAAAAAATTATAGTGTTATTATTTTTATTATTATTTTTTTAAATGCATACTAACTTTATTAAAATTCAGCAGAAAACTCATTTTCCGCTAAACGGCTTGAGCACAAAAATCGGGATTACAGCAACAAATTAGCACATAAAGAGCACTAAATCCTCCATGTGTTTCGTATGATTATGCCTATGTTGGCATTCTAGCTTGGTAGACATTAAAAAGTGAGCAAATCGCAAAGTCAAAAAATTGTGCTCCTAATATGAGATACCCCGAAAAATCGATAGTAAAACGTAAAGTATTGCAATCAGTATTGCAATTAGAAAACTTTATTTAATGTTTCTAAAATACAAACAAACACAGCCAGCGTGCGCGAAAAATGAGCATGCGATAGATTATACTCAATGGTGGGGCTGATTCTCGTGGTGCCCGGGAGCCAGATGTGCATCACTGCTCAGAACTCGTTTTCAGGTAGTGGAATCAAGTAACGTAGATGTAGGCACTCGATGTTCATTCCGATTGTCTTTTTTATTATTGTACAATAACATTTATACCTTAGCAACGATTTTCACTATAACGTAGGAACATGGATTATTTCATATCAGAAATACTCTGGCTATCTCATATTACGATTTCCACGCCTTATGGTTTTACGATCATCAAATCTAACTTTGCAATTAAACAATTCAACATATCCCGTATTTTTCTATTAGCACAACCTTACTCTATCACTATATGAAGAATTTATTGTCAAATATTTATTTATCAAATAATAAACAAGGTTTAAATGCTCATCTCAATGAAACTTGAAGACATCCAAATTCTAAAATCTTGTTTTACAATGACTACAGGCATGATCTAATAATGAATTTTCTACTAAATAGTCTTCATTACAAGAGCAATAAATTCATGGTGGAACCGTAGATAGCGTTTATTAGTTTAGCAGAAACGCCGCTATCTAATATTAGGTACCTATCTCATAATAGGGTGCTTTCCTCTATACACATAATCCTTTCATACTTTTAAAAACACATAATCTCGTTAAACAGTTATCTTCATGGTTCAACTTACCAGGTATGTAAATATGAAAACGGAATTTACCAATAAATGGCCATAGCTGTCAATGCAGTTGCCGTCAGACTGCGTCATTGACGCCATTTCCTTGTTCTGACATCTGACAAAGATTTTCAACTCACAACAATACAAGTTTCATACAACAGTATAGTTTGTAATAGCGTTGAACATGTCGAATTTTGTGCCTGGAAACTACGATTTGCGGATAACATTGATTTTTTGTTACCATTTGAAGAAAACTGCTGCAGAATCGCATCGAATGCTTACGGTGAGCATGCTCTTGGTAAATCACAGTGCTTCGAGTGGTTTAAAAAATTCAAAAGTGGCGAATTTGACGTGAGAAACGAAGAGCGTGGAAAACCACCGAAAAAGTTTGAAGACAGCGAATTGCAAGCATTGTTGGATGAGGATGACGCTCAAACTCAACAAC
>NW_017300282.1:241633-242327 GCF_001594075.2 Trachymyrmex cornetzi
TGAACTGAATGAAAGACAGCAGGAAAACCGAAAAACCACTTGCGAAATGCTGCTCGCCAGGTACAAAAGAAAGTCATTTCTCCATCGAATTGTGACTGTATCTGATCTCTGTATCTGATTGTGATCTGTAAAAAAATGACACTTACCGTTGTATTGAAGAATACGTGATCGAGTACAGTTGAAATCGTTCGAATTAAAATTCTAAATGAACTGTGTTAGTAATGAATGTAATATAAGGATCTAAAAAAGTTATCTACGGAAAGAAAAATATATGAAAGTGTGAACATTTATTGCTTTTTTAAATACAGTAAAACATAATGTATGAAGTAATTATTACGTTACAATTCATATCGAGGACGCTTTGAACAGTGTGCTAGATCGTCGTTTTCCTCGTCGTCATAATCTTTTTCATTCTTGTCGTATTTTCCATCGTTGATAAGGTTCGGATGTTCCCTGTCGTCATCATCGTCGTTCGAACGCACGAAACAGTATTTTAAAATATCACGATAGATTTTATTACGTTATTTTTACTATGTAATTCATTTATTTATGAAAATACATAATTGACTATTATTTTTTACTAAATAATCTTCATTACTGTAATTCATTATCATATGATAATTAATTTTCATTAAAATTTGTAAGAATATACTATTTTATTGGAACGTTATTATTATTATTATTATTATTATTA
>NW_017300282.1:242773-246451 GCF_001594075.2 Trachymyrmex cornetzi
CCCCTGTTCCCTTCACTTTCTTTTATAATGTCGATTTTCCTTTAATTTGACTGGCCTATGGTATCCTTCGAAGATGTTTACGAGATATATTAAAGATTTATAAGTACTTTATTGAGCCAGATGAACATGCAATGTTTTAAAACATTTACCATTAATCTATCATTATTGTGTGAAGATTTATAATAACTTAAAGAAAAAGTGTTAAAACTAGTCCCGTTCTACCCTAATGCTTCCAGTTCATCTTTTAATTTTTCGATGCATTTTTCTGTTCTTTATCTTTTATCGAAATCATCACTTCTATAGTGTTGAAACCACTCTTTCGGATGGAGCATGCTCCCCATGCACCTACACAAGCAAACGATAATTTTCAGTGGAATTTTTCTTAACAATAAACAATGCAGTAAAACTTCCCGCAAATGCTGTTTTGTTGGCACAAAAGTCAATGTTTTCAATATAATGATAAAAATGTTGTTTTTACGTCCATCAAATATCATATCCCTAATAACACAGGGACGTCCTATGGACATCCTGTGGACGTCCTGCCGACTAAACGGGACGTCCACAGGATGTCCTATTGTAGTCCAAGGACGTCCTATGGTCTATGACATGAGCACCTCATTATGTCCCACATACATCCGCTGGACATCCATTGTGGTATTATCGGGGATTAATTTAGGATATATTCAAGACTATTTTAGGACTTTCTGGACGATTTCAGGACTATTTCAGGATGTATTAAAAGTAAAATAAAATGATCACATCCACTCACAGAAACTGATGCCTGGAAAGTATTTTCCACTGTTCAAGCGTTGTGAATAGGTGGTCAATTGTAAACGTGGTTAAATTACTCTAAGAAATAAGCAACAACACGAGAAAAATATCAGGGCGCTTCGATTCTTGAACCTAGGCCTGGTCTCTCCTCTGAGTTGATAGACTTCCGTCCTGCCATTGAGCCACACAGCCTCGACGCTGATAGCTTCTCTGTTATGCCCATTTCCTCTAAATTTTTTACACTACACTCTTAATTTTTAGATAATAAAATTAACTTAATTAATGTATATATAAATGTACTTAATATATTTTGTTAGCACATGATCACGTTAGTATCAAAGAAAAGGACATTCCATTGAAATATTTAAAACTGATTCTTTCAATTAATGTAAATATTAAGTTGTATATAGTTTTGTAACATACATGTATAATACATTATTTATATATAAAAAATGTTTACGGAAGTCTTTTCCGAAGGACGTTCTGAGACTGTCTCACAAGGACGTCCTAAGAAAGTCCCACAAGGACGTCCTAAGACTATCTCAAGGACGTCCTGGGGCTATCCCCACGATGTCCTGAAGCTGTCTCAAGAATGTCCTGAGGCTATTCCCATAACGTCCTGAAGATGTTCAAAGGACGTCCTGAGGATGTCCTGAAGATGATGCCCTAAGAATATCCTCAGGACGTCCTGTGGAGATATGCATGTCCATAAAATGTCCAGGATATCCTGGGACATATTCAGGATAATCCTGAGGACGTCTTGTGCTATTAGGGATACTAAGTATGAAATTGTGTAAAGTATTCAAATACAACAGTTGCCATTGGAATTCTATGCATGTTGTACTCGTGACGACGTCTTTTAGAAAACGACGGAAACTTATTCAAACATCTAATACAAGACAAAAACAAATATTATTTTGGTAATTATACAATTTAGCAAATCATCTTAAAAATCAATAAAATTAGGTTTATGCATTTTTGTATGAAATGAAAGAATTTGGCAGAAATAAGCGTCGCTCTACCTCACGAACCGAAATATTAAGCGTTAAAGTTGACTACTATTGAGGTTAGGAAATCTGTCACAGAGGCAAAATAAGGTCTATAATTGTACTGTTCCATATGAGCTTCGACTTTCCACGCAAAGCGACTTACCCCCCCCCCCCCCCCTGCAAAGGGGCGCACAACTTCTATAATTGTACTATTGCACATGTGTTTCGATTTTGCAATCAATAGTAGTCAATCAATAGTAGTAGCCTCAATAGTAGTCAACTTTAACGTTTAATATCTCAGTTTGTGGGGCAGAGCGACACTTATTTCTGACAGATTCTTTCATTTCATGCAAAATCGTAATTGAATAAGTTTGATTTTATTGATTTTTGAGGTGATTGTGCTGTAATTACCATTATTTAAAAAAATAAACATAAAGTATTATTGGTTTGTAAACAATAAACATGGAAGCATTTTTTCAGTAAAATTAACGTCTATGATATGTTAAATTAAAACACATTATATTCATTCATCTTGATCTAGGATTTAAATATTAAAATACATCATTTCTATATTAATTATTTACTCATAAATTGTTATTTTGTTACTAAGAAGTGTTAAATATTAATTTAACATAAAATAACATAATCATATTATGTTAAATTAGCACTCGAATATATGTTAAAAAATTCATCAACACAAACGTTCAACAAAGAATTAAGTGAACTGTTTCCAACACAAATACAAAATGTTTCTTACCGTGCAGTATTACATTTCTCTTATACTAATATCATACTTCTGTATATTTAAACTAATTTTATGTTTTTTGCTTTCTGAAATCTTAGCCTATTCTACAATGTGCTTTTTGTTTCCTGTTTCTTGCTTTTTACTATTTTTTACATCTTGTCTTCTTGCTTCTTATCCAGTTTTATGTTGCCCGAGATAAAAATTAACAAACTTCGAAAGAAACAAGAAATACGTAGCAAGAAATATAATTGTCGATAAAATGGTTGCAAAGGAGAAAAAAGCAAAAGGTAAAAAGCAAGAAACAGGAAACAAAGAGCGCACTGTAGAATAGACTTTATGGTTATTCTACAATGTGCTTTTTGTTTCCTGTTTCTTACTTTTTACTATTTTTTACATCTTGTCTTTTTGCTTCTTATCCGGTTTTTTGTTTTATATCTTCCGAAATAAAAGTTAACGAACTTCGAAAGAAATAGGAAACATGTAGTAAGAAATACAATTGTCGATAAAACGGTTGCAAAGAGGGAAAAAGCAAGAGGCAAAAAGCAAGAAACAGGAAATAAAGAATACATTGTAGAATAGGCTTTATAGATTGCTGTTCAACTATACACAGCAAGTTACAACTTTGCTTTCTCCTTCGATTGCAAGTAGACGTTACAAATCGTAAAACTTATTAATGCAAGTATAGATGCAAAAGGCTTTTCTAAATGTATAGTTAATGCTATAATTTTATTTTCGCCGAATAAAAATTTAATTTTTAGTTTCTAACTTACACACACACACACACATATGTGAATATATAAAATAATCAACTTACAAATAATGAAACAATCATTGAAATGCAATTTAAATATAATTTGATATGAGCAAAATATACTTACTTTGCCATTAACATCAGTTCCGTTAACAAAAATAATAACTCTCTTCATTGTACAATGACAAATCTTTAATTTCCAATAAATAAACTGCAAATATTTCTAATAGAATTCATCAAATTCCCGGTTTAAAATCAGATTCCAACAACTTCTTTCAGAATTAACAGTACAGACCATGAAGAATAGAGACCAACAGAGATTAGGGCCCTTACCAGGGTTGCCAGATACTTGACAGGCGTCGCCGATGGAGGGCTCTCGTGTCGCCCAAAATGGGTGACACCCAGTTGGCTCAATTGGACAC
>NW_017300282.1:246615-252602 GCF_001594075.2 Trachymyrmex cornetzi
GAGAGAGAGAGAGAGAGAGAGAGAGAGAGAGAGAGAAACTCCCCAGCATAGACTTATAAGATAGACGGAGCATTTATATGAGAGGAGCTGAAGACAACATTGAATGACAGTTCTACTCCAGACTAGAGTCCTAGATTTATCAGAGAGGCTCAACCGGCTTAAGTCAGTATGACAAAGGTGCTAAGAAGAGTACTAAACATGGCCGACAGCTATGAAACTGCCTTTAAACTATGTCAAACAAACAAAGAGGTATTATAAATAGAGGGCAAAAGCCATAGGTACAGGCGTTAGCGGGATAGAAAGAGAACGCTGCATAGTTACTCGTGTCATTCTTGTTTAATGACGCATGCGCGCAGCCCATCCATGTTTACTTACAAGCATGGTAGTGAATATGCCGGAATTAACCGCTTTCGATTTTGCAAATGTTGTTCTTGTGTACAGTTTTTTTCCAAAATGACTGTAAAGTGTATCGTGTGCAAAAAAGAATCAAACCGATTTTCTGATCGCAGTTTTCATAAGTAAGTACACACATATTGTACGTATACATAACAAACATACAAACCTAACCTTAATAAACATTGTAATTAATTGTATAAAAATTGATATCTGTAGTTTCAATGATACTTTTCTATTTTAACTATAATTTCTTTATTTTTTACTTTATTTACCATAATTCTTGCTTAATGACACATATTCTCACATTCACTTTTGTTTAAATTTACCGTTAATTGTTCAACTTTCATAGAAGCTTTTTATAATTCAGAAGAATTGCTATATTTGGTATTATTATTTACTTTGAATATGAAAATTATATGATCTGTAATATATATAATTATAATTATTTTACAGTTTAATTATAAAGATTTGTAATTTATGTGTACTTGTTGCATGTAGATTTCCCACAAATGATACTTTGCGACAGACTTGGATAGAGGCCCTGAATTTAACCACTATAGTGAATTTTAAACATATATATGCAGTGACCATTTTCAAGAAAAATGCTTCTACGATAAAGATGAATTTCGAACAAGAAACCGACTACTTACATCAGCGATTCCAGAAATAATTATAGAACATGCATCGACTTCATCTACAAATGAAATAAACAATCGTGCGATACAAAAACAAGACTGTGATAATAGTACTATGAAAGAATGTGATGAAAATGAAACTCCAAGTACGCCAGTTTCCTCTAGAGATTTTACTTCTCCAAACCCCACCGCAGAAAATGTATCACTTTCTACTAATGAAGATGTTACTTCTCAAAGCTCAACGGAAACATTTGCCGAAGATGTCATATCACAAAATGGCAGTAGCAATTTGGACATCCAAGCGCAATCACTCAACACCAACACAAGAAATGTTTCGAACAGTCGAAAACGGTAACAATAATAATATATACATAAATTTGCTTTTACCCTGTAACTTTTTGTCCGTGTAGCACCACTCGGGTGCATTTGTTTTCAATTAATTGAAAACAAATGAATAAAAAATCAGTATATCAATTACAAATAAAGAAACGGATATGAGTAAATCGTTACATGAAACAGTAAAGTCAAATTAAAAATCAATGACCGCAATAAAGCGCTTAGTAAGTATATAATAATTTTTCTATCTTTTCTATTTTTATAGGAAGCAATCGCTTGTAGCTACCATTGAAACCAACACAAGTAAACGAATTCGTTTTATGATTGGATTCCAAACTAAGTACATGTCGAGAAATGATTTTATTTCGGATGAAGCATGGAATAAGTTCCTTCGATATCGATTATGTCAACAATCAAAAATGGCAGCTGCACATAATAGAAGTTGTAGGAAAAGAAAAAAAATACAAAATCTGCAGATTCTGATAAAAGATCTAGAGAAAATAGAAGAATTTAATGCTGCAGAGTATTTAAAGGTCTCATTATAATTTGTTTATTTTGTACACTTCTTTTAATTGTATTAAATTTTGTACTTTCTTTTTCTTTTATTTATCTATAAAATATATGGGCGATTCTCTCAAAAAGAACACATTCAGAATTAAGATTTCATAAAAAAAAATTGCAAAATCTACGTCAAGAGGTGGACCTAAATAAGTCAATAAAACACGCGGTTACAATCTTTTTAAACATTATTATTAAAAAATTAATGTTTTATGTAAAAAATGTATTCAACTTTTATCATTATGTATTTTTATACATGACAAAAATCAATTATCTACAATTATTACATTTTTTAATGTTCATTTATTATGATTTACACATGAATTGTAAATGTGAGTTTTTTGTAATGAAACAATAACCAATATTATGCTGTTTAATTTTTTCAAGGATTTACCACCGCATGTGCAAGAGCTTATAACCCGCATGAAAAATAAAAACCCGACTGCTCCTTTTCCTGCCAGCCTTAAAACATTCGCAAGAACACTTCACTTCCATTCACCATCTGCTTATGAAGTTGTTAGAAATAGTTTTCTAAAATGTTTACCATGTGTTCAAACCCTAAATAACAATTTTTTAATGTTCATTTATTATAATTTACACATGAATTGTAAATATGAGTTTTTTGTAATGAAACAATAACTAATATTATGCTGTTTAATTTTTTCAAGGATTTACCACCGCATGTGCAAGAGCTTATAACCCGCATGAAAAATAAAAACCCGACTGCTCCTTTTCCTGCCAGCCTTAAAACATTCGCAAGAACACTTCACTTCCATTCACCATCTGCTTATGAAGTTGTTAGAAATAGTTTTCTAAAATGTTTACCATGTGTTCAAACCCTAAATAACTGGATTTGCTCGAAGCAGTACAAACCAGGCATTTCAGAAGACACGATTAATAATGTTTCCAGCATGGTGCGTGAAGAAATGAAGACAGGGAAACAAATCATTTTTAATATAACTTTCGACGAAATGCATATCAAACAGCACAAATTCTGGGATAAAAATTCTCACTCGTGGCAAGGCCTGGTAGATCATGGTGGTCAATTGAGCGAACAGGGCGAAAATGGGAAAAAACAAGAAGCCACAAAAGCTTTAGTGTTCATGGCAGTGACCATAAATGCTGGTTTCAAAGTTCCAGTAGCTCATTACCTTATAAATTCACTCAATGATACAGAAAAAGGTATATTACTAAAAGATCTGCTAATAAAGTTACATGAAAAAGGTATCAAGGTCGTTAGTGTAACATTTGACGGAGATAGGGCTCACAAAACAGCTTGTCACTCGTTAGGAGCGAACTTAAACTACAGCGACAAAGAAAATTTCAAGCCTTACTTCGATCATCCGGTAACTGCAGAACCTGTTTTCATTTTTTGTGATCCGTGCCATTGCTTGAAACTAGTTAGAAATTACTTTGCTATTAAAGGGCCACTTATTTATAACCAAAACGAGTACATTCATTGGTCATTTATTAAAAAACTGAACGATAAGCAGCAAAAAGAAAAATTACACTGTGCTAGTAAAATTAAAAATCGACACGTTAATTTCTATAAAGAGAAAATGAAAGTTTGTTTAGCAGCTCAAGTACTTAGTAATAGCACTGCCTTAGCTTTGCATTTTAATGAATTCACTTTGAATGACATAAACTTTGCACATTCGTCTGCAACAGCACAGTTTTGTAAAAACTTCAATGATATGTTTGATCTATTGAATGTTCGAAATAAGACCTCAAAAATACCTGAACGAGCAACAGTTACCAAAGATTCTTTGCCAAATCTTAAAAAGAAAGTTGAAGAATTCATTTCATATATTGAAAAGTTGGAAGTTAATGTTAAAAGCAAAACATCAAAAGGTGAAAATGTGACAACTCGGAAATCTGTCATCGTTTGTGATTCTGTCAGCACGGGCTTCGTTGGGTTTATTATTTCTCTACAAAACTTGTATAATCTTTCAAAGTACTTAATAGACAATAATTTTGTAGACTACGTTTTGAGTTACAAACTCTCTCAAGACCACGTAGAAATGTTTTTTTCTTCATTAAGGCGAATGAATGGTAACAACAATAATCCCACTGCAACTCAGTATTTATCTGCGTATAAAAAAGTAACGGTGCATAAGTTAAATATTACAATTCCTTCTTCTGCGAATTGTAATCCATTAGACGATACGGAACTCATTTCAGAAGAGGTCTACAATAGTGCTGCAAAAAGTTCCGAAAAAGTCTTGACTCACGAAACGAAATTTCAAGTCAGTGAAGTATACCAGTTTTTGCAACAAGATCATCATGTCTTTGAGCACAGTTACAGCAAACCTCTAAACAGCGATTGGACTTCTTCAGAATATGCGGATGAAATTGTTAAATACGCTGCCGGTTCGATAATCCGTATGTTAAAGAATAAGACTAAATGTAGCAAGTGCTGGGACTTATTAGATGGATCTTCCAGCAGCTTAAAATCGAAATTGATTGATTTAAAAAATCGTGGTGGGTTGCACTTCGCATCAGATGATGTTAATTTTATATGCATGTACATAGAAAAAAATATACGTTCTACAAAACCTTTTGCGAAAAGATATAAACAAAACGTTAATCGCAGAAACATTAAAATCACTCCCACCTAATGTTTTAGACGATATAATGATCAAGATCACTTAGAATTACATTTTAAAGTTCAACGAGAACATCTCATTTTGTTGATTATACAAAAGTATATTGACATGAGATTAAATCACGAAGGCAAAATGTTAAATGATCAAAACCAAAGAGTGCGAATGCATAACAATAAGATGACTATTTTTAAAGGAAATTAGTTGATAAGTCATTATCCTAACAGCGATAATTAAAATATAAAAGAGGTTTCCTACTTTCATATTATATAGATTATGTTTTGTTGTACCTACTATATTTTAGTCGCCCACAACGTTTGTGTGGTATTTTTCATTAACCCTGTTTGAAAATGCATATGTTTGTTTGCATTGTTAATAAATATATATATATATATTTCTATAAAATTGTACATTTTATTGCATTTTTAATTCTTTTTAATTCTTGTTTTGGTCGAAGGATTCCTGTTGTCAATTAAGGTAAGTATTTACAGAATTAATTACAGAACATTTTGTAATTTCATAGTATTCAAATGTTTTACTTACACTTAATATATTTCAGATTTTTAAAATCTTATACATGCATTCATGTGTACAAGTAAAAAGTAAATAAGAAATTACATTCGGCGATATAGGTGGTGGCATAAAAGTTTTTTTATTCCTCTCCTTTTCAATATTGGATCATAAATAAATAATATATAGTAATTAATTAGGGAATTTAAATTTTCTAACATTTTCATAGTTGGCTATTACTATATTAATATTTGTATATATTTTTAATTATTGTTTATTTATATACATTTCTAATTAATTCGCTTCAACAGTCAAAGACCGTATCAACTGAGCCAACGAGTGATACGTAATTTATAGAATGTTTATCGCATTTGATCATCGGATAGCGAGGGAAATTTGTGATAATATCAATCAATTAAAATGATTTACTTTTAAAATAATTTTAAATAATAATTTTCATCATATACATGATAAAGAATGAGAGAATTTTCATCATATACATGATAAAGAAGAATATTAAAGGTACCATTTTTTTTCTGTATTTGCAATATTACTTTTTTAACACCTAACATATTTGCAATATTACTTTTTTAACACTAACATTATTTTCATTACAATTAATTAAATCATACATGAGGATTGTTTATTTATAAATCTAGCATTGCATTTTAACATTTTCAGTTCTATCAAATATGTAACGCGTACTTGTCACGACAGTGTCCAAAACATGAATTTGGACATTGTCGTGCTTATAAACAAAATATTTCGCATCATTTCCATATTCTTTCTTCATGATTTTAGAAAGGAACATGTTTTCCGCTGTCTTCGCCAAAAAATCCGAATGTTTTTAATGCATTTTCATGTCAAAATCAATTACTTTGCATTACAACTCATCCGCCGGCGTTTGAAATCCATCGGCTCCGCGGGGGCCACGGCCGGCCAACCAGCG
>NW_017300282.1:252855-254363 GCF_001594075.2 Trachymyrmex cornetzi
TTAAAAGGAACGCTCCCTATAAAGCACATGCTTCCATCTCTAATTTGAATATCTTACTTCTGTCAGTTGGCCGAAATTAATAAATGGTGGTATCAACCATGACAGACATGGATAAGCTTTATCTCCAATGATATAATCTTGATCCATAAAAAAAGATGCTCTATTTGCATTGACTTCCTTCCATAAATCTGAATTTCGTAAGACACGCCGATCTCCTACTGATCCAGCAAATCCAGCAAAGCAATCCAAGAATCGAAGTTCTGCATCGCACACTGCTTGCAATGTTATAGCATATTCTTTGTCTTTACTTATGTAGAAGCGTGCGTCCACCTACAAATGAAGTACTACATTCAGGTGGGATTTAACTTAAAGTTTGATAACGTTAGCAAACAAATTAGTGAAAACCGACTGTTCTAATGGGTAACTTTAAGTTATAGATAACTATATTTTATCTCTTTTAAATAAGTTATGAAAAAAGACATGAAGATAAAAGTTACCAATGAAATTAAAGTTACGACGTTAAGAAAACTGATCTTTATGATTCCTGCATACAAGCCGTTGCAAGCATTGTTTTGGAAATACTAATCTAAACAGTACATTTCTATGCAAATAGCGAATGGAATAGTAACGAAAACGGAACTAGGTAGAAAGTTAATCAATCCGTTTTAATGAATGATTCTATTTTAATTCTGTTCCATAAAATATTTGGTGATGAAGAAGCAGAACAGATTCTGATTGTTAGCTTTGTACTTAGTTTCCTTTTCGTTACGAGTTGAACAACGATTACTGCGTTCAGCAGAATTAATACAATAGTTTTGAGTGCTCGACGCTTATTTTTAATGTCAAAATAGGACACACGATCAAAATTAATGCTTGATATACTCGTCAATTTTTATCACACGACATGGAAGTCCGTATATAAGTAAAAGTATAGAATGAGTGAATAGACGTACAAAGTCAGATTGCTACCATTGATGAATTTCCAAATTAAACTATTTAATGTGATTGGCTGTGTTATAAATGGGATTGACATATTTCGTCTTGGGGTGATCCCGATTGACCACGGCTCGATTGGACCACCAATCACAGCGACCGGTGCTTAGGAGCTTTGTAGTCTCAAGCGCTGTGAGTGGGTCGTGTCCAATTGAGCCGTGTCCAACTGGGTGCCACCCTTTCGTCTTCAGTCGTTAATACATGGAAGTCCGCGTATATAAGTAAAAATATAGAATAAATGGATAGACGTATTAAGTCCGATTGCTACCATTGATGGATTTCCAAATTAAACCATTTAATGTGATTGGCTGTGGAATATATGAGATTGGCGTATTTAATCTTAAATCGTTAATACATGGAAGACCGTGTATAAATGAAAATATGAAATAACGTGGATAAACGTATAGAGACCGATTACTACAGGGTGGGCCATCTATTGGTACGTTTTTAAAAATGCGATCAAATGAGCATACATTGATATTTTTTATTAATTTTTTTTTTGTTGTGAAGCTAAA
>NW_017300282.1:255520-261917 GCF_001594075.2 Trachymyrmex cornetzi
TTATATGCATTTCCGAATTATTTTCGGGATTTATTAGTAACGGATTTCCAAATAGAAATAGTATTAACTTTTACTATGTAATCCATTAAACAGATATATATATATATTAAATATGGAAATTCTTGCTTGAACCATTAGTATGTATTTCCAAATAAAAATCAGGTATAATTTAATCGTAAATTCAGAATAAATTCTTAAATATCTGAAATTACAGACATTCACAAAATAGATTTTTATTTGAAAATCCCACCATGGTCCAAAAATTGGGAATCCAAATATAACCATATTTGATTTTTATATGACTCAAATTTTGTCCATATAAAGCCTTATATGTCCACATTTATACAAATATGACCAAATTAATTTTATGTCTGGACATACCTGGAATTTAGTACAGGGAAATGAGAAAATGGGATGGAAAGCGAATAATAATTGGCGCTATAGTGCTACACAATATGAAAATAAGTGGAAAGATTTACGTAAAACATATGTAAAAGTAAAAGATCATAACAATACTTCTGGAAATAATCCAAAAACTTGTAAATTTTTTGATGATATAGACGATATTCTTAGTGACAAACCACGCATAACACCAGTCTCAGTTGTATCTAATCTAAGAAAACGGCCTTTATCAATAAATAGTACTGTAAATTGCAATTCTGATTCAGAAAATTATGATTTGCTCTGTAATACTGATCTAGATGTTGGGGAAGAAACATGAATAATAAAAAAACCACGAAGACAAAGAGATTTTGATGAATTGAAAACAGTTTTACAATCTACCGCTAAGGAAAGAGAAGAAGCACGTGAAAGGGGGCACCAAGAAATGTTGAATCAATCAGAAAAAGCTATTAATACTATGAAAAACGTAATGCTAAAATTAATAGACAAATTTTAAGAAAGAATAAGAAGTGATAATATGCGATAAAATATATGATTAGAATTTAATACAAAAATTATTAAAATTGTACTACTATATAAAAATAACAAGTTTTATGTTACCTACGTTGATTATTAAGTAAAATGATTAAATTTTAATATTTATCACAGTTCCTAATCTTATATCGAAAGACAATAAGAATTTTCTTTTTAGTTTTAACCTAATAGATAAGTTATAATATTATAAAAAAGTGGATCTGTGTGTGATATATCTGTAATATTAATATCATTTAGTATAATAATATAATAATATCGTTTATTTGAGTTGATAACATAAAAATAAGAAATTTTATGTTGATCGTTCAGTATTGCTGTATATTTTATAAAAATAACAAATTTAATGTTATATATTGATCATTTTCTCGTTTCTGACGTTACGATTCCAACATGACCGCGGCGACTATTCAGGAGCCTTAAGTATGATACAATCTTTATAACAAATTTAAGTATCAACCGTGGATCAATAACAACTATAAAATAATTAAAAGGCTTCTTCCACGTACACTAGCTGAATTTAGTGTAGGATCATAGATAATCCATATTTATTATAATTTATATTACAAACCAAACGTTTCGGTCTGTCATCAGACCATTCTCAATAGTAATACATATAATTATGAAATATTTTACGCAATGAACTTATACAGACTAAAATTACTCAAAATGTCAATGTACATATCGCTGTCAATTATCATTAAGATGAATTATCGAAGTATCTTGATTTTCGTCAACTGCAAGACCCATGGAAACATAGTATGTCATATCGTTTAAATGATTTTATCCTCAGCTTTATATGAAACAAGTATGCAATATTTTTAATTATTTTATAACAATCTTTATATGTACATATTGCTTTACATATAAAATTAAAAACCAATAATGTTCAAATGTTTTTTATTATCTCTTTGGTATACTTGTAAAACTTTTATTATGTTTTTGCAATTGATATACAATACTTGTAAAACTTATGAATAAAATAAAGCTAATAGTAAATATTGAAAATGTATTGTTTGTTAATAATTTTATAATTTATTCACCTGTTGAAAGAATTATTTTTTGTAACAAAGTTAGTAAAGTAATAGCGATGAAATATTAAATATAACGAAATAACGTTTGTATGATAATTAAAAATATAGATATATACGAAAATTTTGCTGTTATGTTATAAGATGACAAAGATAATCACGTTTTACTAAACCAGTTGGATCATTCCTTCCATCGCGAATATTTTCACAATGTTCTGGATTATTATCTGGAATTTCCGCATCTTCTTGTCCTTCTTCAATAAAATCTGTGTTATTTTCATCACCCTTGTAGGCATACATTGTGTAAAACACAGCAAGCCAGAATAACATCAGGTATTAATTTAATAATAGATATATCTAAGTATTTTTAATCGACGAAATCTATCCTTTAATAATGCAAATGCACGCTCTATGACTTGTCTCATCTTTGATACATTTTTATTAAATGATATTTGAAGCTGTATATAATAAAAAATTTGTTATAAGTATAAAAGAAACATTTTAGTGTATATCTATAGAAATGAAATACTATAAATATTAGTCTAGGTTCACAACCTTGTTTTAAGAGAGAGTAAGCCGTAAGAAATTGACCAATCATAATTCATTATTTTTCTCATCTCTTGATTGGTCTAACCGGTGTTAAATTTCCACGATCAATGTAAGGTGGTATACACCATGACAGAACTGGATATGCTTTATCTCCAAGTATATATTCATTATGAGAGAAAAAATTTCTTTTATTGCGTCCCCCACTTCTGTCCATAAATCAAACCTTACAAATATTCTTTTATCATGAACAGATCCAGCAAATCCCACGAAACAATTTCTAAATACAAGATTCGTATCACAAACAGCTTGTGATGTGATAGCGTATTCCTTTTTCCTAGTTATATAATAACATGAATTATCCTGAAATGTATAAAATACGCTATTGTATGACAAGTATTTACAACAAATTGTATAAATTAACTATTCTAACCTTTAGTGCTTTTATAGGAATATGTGTACCATCAATTACTCCAATCACATCCGGTAAAGGACCAATTTGCAAAAATTTATGTTTTAAATCGTTCATTTCATCTTGTGTTGGCCATGCTATTAAAGAGTCTGCTAAATTATTAATTGCATTTACAATTCTTTTAAAAGAATCATTAAGAGATGATTTCCCGAGATCAAATTTTTCTTCTACAGATCTGAAAAAAAATTATATTTATGAAATATAATGCATATAAAATATAACATTGAAAAATAAATGTATTTAAAATATTTATTAATATTTATATTATTATATAATTATTACAATTAGAAAATAAGTACAATTTTACCGATATGAATCGGGTGTTGCTAATAACCACAGAACAGCCAACAATTGTATATGAGGTGGAATAATTGGCCTGCCTCTATTTTCGATAGAAATTAACATAGGTGCTAATTTATTCAACAAATTTTTAAACATATATAGTAGGTGTGAGGCGGAAATGTTCACGAAACTGTCGTGCATTATATCGAAGTACGACATTGTTCACATAGCCACTAATTCTGATTACTCGTTTCCTTTTTTTATATTTAAACAGATCTTGATACATGAGTAAGTCATCACTGTCACTATTATCATCGTTTTCTCTATTTTCCAGAATTATACGTATTATAGAATCTGCAGCAGTTGCTAATAACGATAGAGTTATAGCACGACGCCGTTTCACAATTGCCGCCATTATTATTCTCACACTGATCGTTCGAAAATGGAGCATTCAGAGTGTCACTCTACCCATCTTTCACTATTTCTCCCATCACTCACTCGGGAGTATTTTCGAACGCAGCCCTAGAAGATTCGTTTTGTCTCCCTTGTTAACGTTTCATTGATGATTTAGCCCTTAAATAATTAATGATTTGCTCACAAAAAAGACTATGCAGTACTTATCATTTTACGACTGGCATTCATTTGCTCATTGCAACGCACAGTCCATTCTATATATATGATAAGAGTAATATAATAGGGCACCAGGCAAAGGTCTACTTTAAAAAAAAAAAACCTCACGCGCCATCAGTGAAACCTCCTGGGTGGTGTGGAAATTCGCTGTACTGTTCCACATCTTTATTACTAAGCAATACCAGAAAACGGAAATTGCATAGTAATAAATCTAATACACGGAAAGAACGATTTTGCTTAATACAAAAATAATTTTGTTGGATCATAAAAATAATTTGGTTGAAAAGTCAAAGTGGTTGCTAGAATATCAAAATGTTTTGCTTTGCTCATCACTTTTAAGTTTTCAACAAAATTATTTTCAGATTTGTATCCAGCAAAATTAATGGCTTCTTTCAGCAAAATTGTTCTTTCCGTGTAACAATTGAGATTTTTTAAATAAAAAAATTGATTACACGCGACAGTACACATGTCAGAGTTTGTTAATATTTATTTAAGCCGTGATTCCTGCTTCTCTTCATTTCGAATCTCCTTACATTACCTGTCATGTATATGTGAACGCGCGACGAATGTGTGTGTGTGTGTGTGTGTGTGTTTTGTCATCTCGCTTCAGTCTCGTTCGGTGAAGCGGGGATTGGGGAAAGGATGTGGCGCGTGTCCGCCTACCGCTACCACATCTAAATAGGCTTCTTCGCTTCTTCGCATTCGTCTCTTTCCAATATTTTATTATAATTTACTCTTATCGGCCATTCTCAATGTCTTTTACGTTAATTTTCATCCACATTCGTGTACGCGCCGTTCTTATATGTTCAAGTTTCATAATAAATTATTCAAATTCTATATTTTATTAGTCAGAAAGATATAAAATTCTAAAACGAATATTATTTTCGGTATTATCGCTTAAAAGAATGACAAAAATTAATTAATAAAAATTAAGTTAATAGAAAAAAAATTGACACTAAAGGACTTGAACTCCATCAGTCTTAAATGTTTATAGAATGTATAAGAAGAGCAGATTTTACAATTAGTCCGCGATCAGACACACTGCGTATTCTGACAAAATTGTTCTAATACTCGACGGACAGCTATCTATTGTTCACCTACGCAGTTCTGGCGCACTATAAATAAATATATAATAAAGCTCATATATTTAGGTATCAACGTTCATATAAGATTCAATTCTTTTTTCACAAACCGCAGTTTGTTTTCGATTAATCTTTACATTGTATTATATAAATATACTACATGATAACAAGCGAAGAAGAGAAATATCTATTTGTTTGAAACCAATTTGGAAACTATCAGTTGTAAATAAATTTAATTACATTTTATTATACATCTATAGAAATACATATATAGGAAATACAAAAAATACAACAATTTTAGCGATAGTTTAGAACGTGTATAAAAAATAATTTCAATAAGAAATAGTATTTTTTTTTATCTGTGCTCTAATGAAGATGTATGGAAATGATATATTATAAGATAATTACGAAAATCTCAACTTTTTTATATAACGACAACTTTAAGTATTCAGGATGATTTATGTAAAGTATATCACTGCGATGTAGAGATTGGTTATATTATTCGGTAAATAAACAAAATATTTCGGGTTGAAACTTTGACATTGTTTAAACTTTTGTTTATAAAAGTTCATAATTACAAGCACATATAATTAACTAACTAACTTGGCTTATCAACCCTTCCCCGGTATATATAAAAAATTCTTCATGCATGAATATGCATAAATATATATAAACATACATAAACACGCATAAATATTCATAAACATGTATAATTATATTTGAAATATGTCCATACATCCTTCTTTCATTTGTAAAATTACTTTTTAGTGTAATAGAAATAATAATAGTAACGTGAAAACATAAAGAATAATTAAAGGGATAATTTTCGGATTGTTTGTTTTAGAAAAAAGCAAGTTTGGAAAGATGTAAAAAAAATTGCTCATACATAATTATGCATAATTTTATATGTAATTATACGTAAGTAATTATTTTACATTATTTCTTCAAACTTGATTTTTTCTAAAACAAATGGTGCGAAAATATTACCTTTTTAATTATTTTTAATGTTTTCACGTTACTATTATTATTTCTATGACACTGAAAAGTAATTTTACAACAGAAAGAAGGATGTATGAACATGTATGGACATATTTCAAATATAATTATACATATTTATGAATATTTATGCGTGTTTATGGATGTTTATATATATTTATACATATTTATGCATGAAAAATTTTTTATATATACCGGGGAAGGGTTGATAAGCCAAGTTAGTTAGTTAATTATATGTGCTTGTAATTATGAACTTTTATAAACAAAAATTTAAACAATGTCAAAGTTTCAACCCGAAATTTTTTGTTTATTTACAGGACAAATATAACCAATCTCTACATCGCAGTGATATACTTTACATAAATCATCCTGAATATTTAAAGTAGTCGTTATATAAAAAAGTTGACATTTTCGTAATTATCTTA
>NW_017300282.1:261959-262272 GCF_001594075.2 Trachymyrmex cornetzi
AATTTTGTAAAAGAAAAAAGGATGTATGAACATGTATAGACATATTTCATATATAATTATATATGTTTATGAATATATAATTATTTATGTGTGTTAAGTATATTTATACATATTTACACATATTCACGCATGAAAAATTTTTTACCGGGTCTTTTAATCTATTTTATTGCTAACAAAATATATATATTTTTAGTTTATTTACCAAACACCTAATTCTTGCGTCGCAATGACTTAAGGGGATGCTGGAGCGACGGTCGAAGTTAATCAAGGTCGATATTACAGGTTTTCATTTCCAATGTATAAGATGCTTACG
>NW_017300282.1:268497-278256 GCF_001594075.2 Trachymyrmex cornetzi
CTCCGTGTATTGTAGACGGGCCTTTACAAGTACATAAAAATTCCTAACCTGAGCCCTGAAGAGTCATGGAATTTACCGATAAATATTTTAGTTCACGGGGAAAAGCAACGCTTTTTCTGCCAGATTCTTTCGTTTTATGAAAAATCGTCGATTGAGAATTAATTTCATCGATTTTTGAGGTGAAACTCTAGCATCCCCTTAATATAATTGCATTTTAAATACTTAAAGTACTTACACACAAAAATTATTTAGATTAATTTTATCATTATATATTTTTCAAATTTTATCAATATTGTAATAAGAAAATAAAAACAAATAAAGTAAACAAAAATGTGCCTAATAAAAATAAAATGCTTGAAATACAACTTAATTCATATGTATATAGCTTATTTAAAATATAAATATTAACACATTTGTAAAAATTAAATATAACCTGAATGTTAATACTTCTAAGCGAAATAAACGTCACGCGCATGTAAGATTGCAGAGATTAATATTTCTGATCCATAATTTGTGAATGTAGCACGATTTTACGAAACAAGTATCAATGTATCATCTCGAGTTGAAAAGTAGACGTATTACCCTCAGAAAAGTGGACGTGTTACCGTCAGAGCTATGTAGTTTACATCCACTTTGTCAGAGGGCAGTAGTGCGCGCCAGTATTTTGCAGTTACAGGTTTTAGGCCGGTATTCATAGTAGGATCTTATATTTAAGACCATCTTAAGTACAGTCTTAAGATGTCATGAACCAATCAGAAGGCCGCATTGGCGACTTAAGACATTACTTAAGACGGTCTTAAAATAAGAACCGACTATGAATACCGGCCTTAGGCCGGCATTGCATTTCATGCATTTCATGCATTTCATGTGTGTAGCCCTTAAGACTCTATACGTAGAGTCATAGGCCAGTATTCATAGGCCGGTATTCATAGTCGGATCTTATATTTAAGACCGTCTTAAGTACAGTCTTAAGATGTCATGAACCAATCAGAAGGCCGCATTAGTGACTTAAGACATTACTTAAGACGGTCTTAAAATAAGAACCGACTATGAATCCCGGCCATAGTCAGATCTTATATTCAAGATCGTCTTAAGTACGGTCTTAAGAAATCACGAACCAATCAGAAGGCTGCATTAGCGTCTTAAGACATTACTTAAGAAGGTCTTGAAATAAGACTCGACTATGAATATCGGTCCTAGGACTCTTAGGCCGGTATTCATAGTCGGATCTTATATTTAAGACCGTCTTAAGTACAGTCTTAAGATGTCATGAACCAATCAGAAGGCCGCATTAGTGACTTAAGACATTACTTAAGACGGTCTTAAAATAAGAACCGACTATGAATACCGGCCTTATAATACGTAGTAAGGAATTAAAATGGCGGTCTGATCATTTGATTTAGACAGCCAATCAGACCATACCCTTTAATGTCGCATCTCTGTTATCTAGGGGTGCGTTCCGTAACTCGCATGATGCGCATAATGCGTCGTTTATCCTTGTTGCTCACCAAATGTTAAACAAGGACAATGGATGCATCATGCGCCTCATGCGCGATACGGAACTAACGCACCTTAGGCCTCTAGGGCTAGCATGTATCGAATATCACATATTTAAGTACTCCGAGGCGATAATAATGGATGATTATCGCATGCCTGCGAAACGGGCAAAATTTGATATTTCTAATAAGAGTATGAAGTATCATAAAATACAGGAAGAAGTTTCTACGAATAGAAACGCTCAGAATGATGATCTTTGGGGTGATGATTTTGATGAAGAAGATATTGAGGAAATGGATTTGATTGCATCTCAAGCTTGTGTACAGGTAATGCTATTGATGTAGTTTCACTTTTGAAATGTGCCATGAAATTTATTTATAATCTGAATCTTTACTTTCAAGGAGGCTAACTTGTTAAATAATTTAAGACTACATGATTTGAATTCGGTGAAATCATATTTTCCAGAGAGAACAACTGCCTATAATGAAACATGTTCAAAATTACCACAAGCTATAGAAACGTCTAATTCACCCTTGTTAACAAAGAATGTACAGAGTACAAGTCAGAATCATCAGAACATAACAGAAATGAATTATTCTCAGTTTAGAAAAAAGTTAATACATAAAAAAGATCATAATTCAACTTTCCAAAAGAGCAATAAAATTATTGTACATGGTAATGTCATTGTAGAAATACTAACAATTATAAAATATCTTTATTCATGATTTCTTTTACGTATATTTATAGATGATAAAGAATTGGAAAAATTAAAAACTGAAAACAAAAAATTGTTGAATGATTTTATAACTAAAGATGGTGAAACTGCATTTTTGCGGCAGCAACTACAACAAACTCAGTTAAGAGTTGAAAATGAGAAATTAGAAAAGATGCGTTTAATTGAAGAACAAGCCAATCGTCATAGATCGGAGATTAACAAAATTTATAAAGAAAAAGAACAGCTAAAAACACGATTTGAATTACAAGTGAGTTTTATTCTTTTGCTTGAT
Source organism: Trachymyrmex cornetzi (assembly GCF_001594075.2). Taxonomy (NCBI): domain Eukaryota; kingdom Metazoa; phylum Arthropoda; class Insecta; order Hymenoptera; family Formicidae; genus Trachymyrmex; species Trachymyrmex cornetzi. Next base: position 271,002 of record NW_017300282.1, read on the forward strand.
ATCACAAAAATATATGATAACGTTATCTATTAATGTATAGAATCTGGAAATAGGAAATCTTCAAGAACGTTATAAACTATTAGAATCTGGAAATATTAAACTAAGGGAACCACAAGTGTACACAAACTCTTCTATTGATAAGTGCAAATATGTTATCCCAATAAATCGGTAACATAAAAAACAATTCAAATTATTTGATTTTTATGAACTTAATATTTAAAGTATTTATAACTAATGTATAATATGTATTTAATAGGATCACGAATAGGAATCTAAAAATGAAAGAAGTATGTGTACAAGCTAATATTTATAAGAAAAATGATTATCAACTTAAGACATTTAATATTTGTGAGTATACTATTATAAAATTATTTAGAATATATTTAGGATGTATTCATCTGTTTTATACAGGCTAACAACTTTAATTACAACTTAACAAATTTAAATTATTACTGAAATGTCACTTTTATTGATATTTTATTGATTGTATTAATACTTAATATCAAATTTGTAACATTATTTATAATAGCAGTACAATCTCTGACTAGACGCGCGCGCGCGCGCGCGCGCGCACACACACACACACACACACACACACACACACACACACCCACACACAAACACACACACACACACACACACACACACACACACCTACCTACCTACTTATTCAATAAAATATGCAATAAAATCAACAAATCAATAAAAGTGACATTTCGATAGTGATTTGAATTTGTCATGAAGATTCCTACAATATTATGGAACAAAAATTGTATGTTATTTAAAAAATGTAAGATGACTTTGATTTCCTTATGAAAAAAAAATTTTTTTAATATCTTTATCGCATGTTGTAGCCTATATAAAACAGAAGAATACTCACCTTTCCATTTTTTTTAACTGTCGGAAGTGTCTGAAAAATCGTGTGGACCATTACGCTGAACACCCTGTATATTATTGTGACAATTTTGTAATACCACAAATATTTTTTAGATTTTCCTCTTGCAAGAATTTCAGAGTTAATGTTTGGAGCATCACTACCAGAAAAATCCATCGTTAATATTAAAGTCATAGAAAAAACTGGAAGGAGAAATTTACCTATTTTGCAAGAAGAAGAAACATTTAGAATCTTTGGTAAATGTTATTCACAGAATTATTCTACAAGAATGTACATATTAATACAGTCATATAAGGTATAAGAGCAATCATATCAGGTTACTTTTTCAAAAAATATATATTTTCTTGAAAAATTTTCCATACAAAAGATATAGGATTCTAAGTGTCGCATTAATAGAAATGTTAGTGTGACCTTGGGACATATTTGGATGGAGATCTGGATGCTCCTAGATGTCATCCTTGTTATTTATTGAATGTTAAACGAGGATGACATGACACTCGAGAAACACCGAGGTGGGAATCAGGACACACTTTAGGATAGCATTGTTGGAGTTAGGTAAAAATCACTTCAATATTTTTTAATGCAAATTCCTATTTTTTAATGCAAATTCCTATTTTTTATTTCATATTTTTGTAGTTGATTTCGAGTGTTTTTCAAAGTGTTAGGTATTTTAACCCTCAGCTGGCACGTTATATCTGATTCGAGATTTTGGAGCACATAAGTGTGTTACCCTCACGTTTTCAATCATAAACAAATTTTTTTTTAATCGATACACCAAAAATTCAGAAAGAATGAATGGGCACGAAAATAAAAAAATTGAAGATATTCGAAATATTCAGGAAAAAAGAGAAATATAAACATTGAAATTCGCGAGAAAACCGGGTTTTCTTTGAAAATTTGTAGTTTTAAGGAGAAAACTATTGGAGAGATTTTTCTAGCGGGGTTTTAAAGGTAATCGAACGTACTTTAAGAAAAACATATCATTATTTTGATTAGTTTCAAAAAGTATATTTGTTCAGCAAGGTGAAGTTAGGTCAACAATTTAATAAATGAGTTTGAACTTTATAAACAGTAAAATAATGCACAATTATAATATAAAAATGACATACTTACGTGAAAAATATTGCTAAACACACTTTCTAAGCATATCGAGCTATATATTTATTCAGATTTTGTTTCAAGCGTTTCTATTAAATAACATAAAAAATGCTACAAATCAACTTATTTTAATTTATTAACGATAAATAAAACTTACTGTACACAAAAATTCTTAAATTATTAAAAATTTTTATTTATTAACGATAAATAAAACTTACTGTACACAAAAATTCTTAAATTATTAAAATAAGATTGTCGAGATTTGTACTTTCGAGATATGTTTCTGGAGCTATAATACTAGAATATTGACAGTTAACGATTAGAGTAAATTCTCATTCAATTCTCACAGCATGCTGTGGGGGGAGGGGGGGATTACGAGGAGGTATATAAAACTTTTTATCCCCTACTCTAGTCTTCCCCATCTTTATGGTTTGTGAATGCTTAGCGCTGTTTTATACAGCTTGAGTGTACGTAACCTAGAGCTCATGCTTAATATATAAATCATAAATAAAGAAATAAATTATATATAAATTTAATATATAAACTGTAAATAAAGGTACTTTTCATTAAATTTTTTTCGAATATTATGATGTATTAAAAATTAAGATATTACCGATATTAGCATTGTCCAAGGTGTCCAATTGACGACTAAAATCTTTTAAGGCTCCTAAGTAGTCACCTTAGCCATATATTGGATTGTGACGTCATAAGCGAGAAATGACATGTTGATTTTTCTTGCATGCCATGTAAATGAATAAAGAGAATTTGGATGAAATGAAATGATGAGACTGCTTTAAAACATGTTAAAATGGGTTGAGATTATCCTTGTCTCCCCTGATACTCAGTAAATAGTAAAAAAAAGCTTGTGAAGTGAGAAAATAGATTACACATGCGCATTGAGTAAAAGCTAGTAAACGCAATTTATTAGGTATGAAACTTAATTCCTGCCGTTTTTCGTTTCCAAAATTGATTTGTTTCGAAGGGAAATATCTTAAAGTATTATTAATAAAGTATTATTAATTAGTAATAAAATAGAAAATGGAGGAAATTACTTTGATTAAGGTATTCATTCATCTTCCTTTCGAAACATATCAATTTTGGAGACGAAAAACGGCAGGAATTAAGTTTAACACCTAATATATGTCTTTTATGTGATTCTTTACTGGCTGTCAGGGGAGATAGTCGGGTCCATTTTTACAAGTATTTTAAAGCGATCTTATTATTGTATTTCATTAAAATTCTTTCTATTTACAAATTGCAAGAACAATCAACCTTTATGACACATTTCTCGTTTATGACGTCATGATTCAATATGGCTGAGTTGAGTACTCAGGAGCCTTAAATGTTGTACAAGGTCATGATTATACTCGTATACACTTTTGGAACTTAAAGTCAGAGGTATACAAGGTCTATAAAGTCTCTTATCATCTTTATATTTTGAAAACATCAAAATTATGAAAAATCAAAATACGTGTTCGATTTTCGAGAAGCTACTTTTTTAAGGGAATTAGAGAGGTTGCTCTCTCCAAGGGGAGTACCCCTAACTCAAAAATTTCAAATGAAATCCTCTACAGTATATAATATGAAAGGGCATGAAAAAAGAAAGTTGTTGGTTCAGTACGGAGGTTGATAGGTAGACCCGTTCGGAAGTTATTCAATGTCAAACTTTGAAAAATTCCGTTTGTTCTTATCTTTCAATAAGTGTCAGATTTATTGCAGTAATTGTTCAAAATGAGCATTGTTCAAATCTTCATAAAATATTTGATTATAAAATTCCTCTTTTATACATTCTGAAATATTTTATTAGATATTTTTACAAGCTGCCGTAATCCGCTATGATTCGAAGTGTGTTCGAGCACACTGACCACGTTTACACTGTTCGATTTACGCCGAAGTTATAACATCGATGTTATGAAACTGGTCAATTATAGCTATTCTTCTGAAGAAGGAATGACTTGGCCAGTTTCCTAACATCGATATTATAAGTTCGGCGTAAATCAAAACGTATAAATGTAGTCACTGTAATTCACGTATAATAGAATTTCTGCTAACATACCTTACGCACTGCGAAAAACAGTAATCAAAAATGCTTCGGACATCGGCAGTTCGTGCAGAACGTAGGATGGTAATTTCACAATCGATTATTTCAATATCAAGAAGTGAACGGTGTTTATTTTAAACAGTTGCTGCAATGAATCCAATGTATTGAAGGTTAAAATAAATAGAATTTTTCAAACTTTGACACTGAATAACTCACAAACGGGTCATTTATTCTCGCATTGAACCAAAAACTTTCTTTTTTTATGTCCTTTCAAATGATTCAAACTCCTATGAGAAGTTTCATTTGAAATTTTTGAGTTAGGGCAACCTCAATCTCTTTAAGGAGGTATAGTAGGGGAGGCCAAGCGGGGATTTTGGGATTTACTCGAGCGCGTCAGAATAACATAAAGGGGGAAAGCTTGCACCCTAATAAGTACCCCCATAACATATTAAACCTCTATATAGAGCCGGGGGTCCAGGGGAGCCCGTCAAATTAGTATCTAACTCGAGCGCGTCAGATTAAGGTATGGTGTGTTAATTACATGTAGAAAAGTGTACATTTCAATAATCTGACGATTTCAGCGTGACGTAAGGAAATGGGAGAGTCGCAAAGTTGCAAAAAAAAAAAACGTGACATGGATTTTTTGACCCCTTCCTACAGCTAACCCCACCACGCAAACCGTCAGATTAATATTTATCCGTTATCAGAAACACATGGGTCGCTTACACTATTAATATCTGACACGCTCGAGTACTTCATTGTCACTTTTGTGACAATGTTATTTTTGAAAGCCTGTACACGCTCCCCCCACCACTGAAACGGCATACATCGTATAACCTTTTTTTCTTTTTAGCATCTAATCTTCACAATCCAATAGGTCCCCACTACGCTCGAGTAAATCCACATTTAACCTCTCGGCCTCCCCGTCTAGTATATATACTCTGTTCAATGAGAGAATAACCTCGGTTTGCGCAAAGGAGGTAATGTAACGCTGTGCAGTGCTATGAAGACCTGCGCAAAACGGACGAGTTTTTGTCCTCCGATTCGAGGTCATTCTCTCGTTGAACGGAGTACATACCTATAGAGATGGTGAAAAAAAATCGATTTTTTTATACATATTTTTAAAGTATAATGTTTTAAGAATGTTTTTGTAGAGTTATAAATCAATCCGGCGAAAAATAGGGGAGTTACACGAAATTATAGACAAAAAAGTTCGAGTGCGTTGAAAACGACAGATAGGCGCCGTCTGCGACAGGATGGTTCAAATTCGCGCAGATCAAAGAAGGGTCTTTTTCTATTTATTATATTTATCAATAACAAGCCTCAAAGCATTTAAAAATACGGACGTAACAGTTTTGTCTGGACGAGCAACTGAAAAGATTGAAACGTTAGCAACGAAAAATATAAACTGAATGTAAAACTTTAAACATGTTTTTCTCAAAACGTAGTTTCTAAAACGCGTGACCACTGTATTTTGAAGACGGCTCGATTGATTTGCAATTTTACACACTTTTTACATACTGAAACTAGTTCTTGACGTTTTTTCTTGATTTTTTCCTACGATGCTTAGTTTTTTTTCGTAGCCAAAAATGAGCAAAATTTTTTGTGAAAAATCATTATGTTAACTTTGACTAGCTGCCATTTTATTCAAACGCAATATTTAAAAAAACGGCTCTGTCAAGCACAAGATCTATGCTTTAATTTTATAAAACTTGTGCCACTTTGCTTTCAAAATTTTGTGCGAGTAGCAATGGTCATCGCAAACTCCATTTTGTAAAACATGATGTACGAAAATTTGAATAACGACTCCATTTTATATTATTTTTAAATAAAATTTTAATAGTAAATAGAGACAGAGAAAAGTATGATCTTTACAATGGACTAATCTGACTTCACTATCTCTATCCATTTTTTCACAAAAAATTTGCAAAATTAAATCTCGTTTTGATCCGTTTAGATGTATATACCTACTCTCTTAAAGGAATAGCCTCTCGAAATGAGTGAAAACGTATTTCGTGATTTTTCATAATTTTGAATCGTTTCCAAAATAGAGGGATTGTATAACAGACTTTATAAATATCTTGTATATGTTTGATATTTGGCTTTTTTTATCTTGAAAATAAAAAATAAGAGGAAGAACCTTTAATGGCTTTGATCTCGATATATAGGATGTTCCAGAATAACTACCAAATATTTCATGTGCTGTTAGAGCGGACTAAACCAAATCGAGAAATCCTCTATCATTTTACAATTTTCGCAATAGTTAACAAGATATTAATTACTAAACATCGCCGAATATTGGTTTTCAATCATTTTTTACTCAAGTACTATTAACTTTACAGAAAAACAGTAAGTGACAAAAATTGTTAATTTTTTTTCATAGTTTTGATAATTTTTTCAGAAATTTTTAGTACCGCATTTTCTCATGTTGATAAAAATAGTTACCAATGCATCAACTAAAAAGTTGATAAAAAATTCTGAAAAAATTCTTAGAGCTCTATGAGAAAATAAACAATTTTTGTCTCTTGCTGTTTTTCTGTAAAGTTGTTCGTATCTGAGTAAAAAATTATTGAAAATTAATATCCAACGATTTTTAATAATTAATATCTTGTTAACTATTGCGAAAATTACAAAATGATAGAGGATTTTTAGTCCGCTCTACCAATACATGAAATATTTGGCGATTATTTTGGGATACCCTGTATGAGATCTGTTTTTTATTTTTGCACTAGACTGCACTAGAACTTGTTTTTACCAAATATCAAATATATAACTATCTATTTTAAGTTCCAAAAGGGTGCATTAATTCAGCCACAGAAAACAGATCTATAATCTAAAAATCATGACCCTGAACATTAATTTAAGGAGGTTCTCGCGTTTGATGAAATATAAGACAAGTCTATAATATACATGTAATACAAAAGTTAATAATATTAATAATATCTAGAAAAATTCCATTGGCTTTTACCATATCATTTTGAAGATATTTAATTCTAAAATAGAATTTTACATTATAAGTTGAAGATATAACCTTATTTTGTAATTATTCTCTTTTAAATTGAGACACTTGTGTGTATAAGACAATAATTTAAAAATCATTATTATAAAGTAAACACTTAAGTTTGTTCTCGTAAAGTTTCATCTGGAGACACTGGTAGTGTCTCGGCGCTAAGCTGCGCGTAGCGACACTGCCGTGCCTCCTTTACGCGAACCCGAGCGTT
>NW_017300282.1:282247-284281 GCF_001594075.2 Trachymyrmex cornetzi
CAACGCTTAGCGCTTTTTTTACCTTTTTTTTAAAAAGGTAAATTTGTATATAATTTTAAAATTCCATAGAAAAATCTTTTTTTAAACTAACCGTACAGTTTACAAGAAATTTATATTCTTCAATGAAAAAATCTAGAATATATGTCAAATGGACGATGCGTATATATCAAATGATCTTACAACTTTTATGTTGTCGTTTTGAAAATATTTAGTAACATATAAAATTAACAATTATGTATAATGGCATAAGATATTGTTAGTAATTTTTTTGTTTCATTATTTTAATTGTTTTACGTATTATTATGAATAAAATATTGACTAGTTACTAGGAAGTAGCGCGAGAACCTCCTTAAAAGATTTAGTCAATCGGATACCTTAGATAATGCTAATGTTGCTGATACTTTCAAGGGACATAATTCGGAACTTATAGTGTTTTGGAAAAACTCTCAAGGTCGACTACAAAAATATGTAATCAAAGATAGGGGGTTTCTATTTAAAAATTTTGAAGTGATTTTTACGTGATTAACATCGCATCCAAGGTTGCACTAACTGCTATCTAATGCGCTACTTAAAACCTATAACTTTTCTCTGGAACATTTTTCAAGTGCACATTTTTTTAAAAACGAGTTTGAAATGGTCACTATGTTACATTCTGTGTGTGTATGTGTATACATATACGTATAATATATATGTACATGTAAAATTATATATACATATACAGGGCGTCCCATTTCAAATAATGCATTAAGATTTCTCGAAAACTGTGGTAAATACGGAAAATCATTTCAAACAAAACTTGTATGGTCAAGTCAAGATCATTTCAATTTTAATAATGAAAATAAGAGGTACAACCTCCAATGGCCTTGAGACTCGTTGACGTCAGGTATACACGATCTACTTGCGAATCGTCGGTATGGAGGGGGGCGCTTAAATCTTTCTCTGGAACTGGAGACAGAAAAACTGAGACGAGCCTGCCGGGATTCGAACTCGTGATCCTTCGCTCTCAAACTGAGCTGTTAAGCACGCTTGCCCACGACGACACCACTTTATTGCTATATCTGTTATTTTTTATTGTATCACGATGGTGACCAAAGATATCTTAATCACCAGGTGGAGTCATTTTCGGCTCCTTAAACGCGAAAAATCGCATATGTGGGCACAGGTGGGATTGAACCCGGATCTACAGATCGCGAGTCAATTGCACAAAGCGATAAGCTATTCGACACCTCTCATGGCAAGGATACTCTCGGTTTGCCATTGCCTGTCGTGAGGAGCTATGAGCGTTCGAAAAATTTTTCGGTTCTGGGATTGAACCTGGGATCTCTGGCATAGCAGTCTTGTGCGCTGCCTGTGATGCCATGAGTCAATCGCACTGCCCGATAAGCCACTCGACGCAACTCGGAAAGTACTTAATGAAAAATTATTGTATTATGAAGTTTTGAAAAGATTTCGAGGTAAGCTGCATGTGAGAACATCTAAGGAAAAATGGAGAGTTCCATGTAAAAAATTCGAAGTAACTTTAATCTTACCTTGGCGATTACTTTGACCTTTGATCTTACTTTGACCACCCAAGGTCAAATCAGTGATAAGCCCCTGAACAAAATGCGAGACAGCGATAATGATAGAAATAACGATAGCGATAGCAATAGCGTTAGAAACAGAGGAATCCATTATTTAGGAATGCATATATCAATGCACATAGGAACATAGAATAAGGCAATAGCGATAAATTTCCGACGAGTTGGAATTCTGTCTATCGCCTTATAGTCTACCAATCAGTGTTCGGATTTTTCATTCTGTTTATATGTGCTATAACCTTGAAGTTGATGGAAGAATATACTACAATCTATATGAGGCATTCTTTTACAAACCGAACACTTTTTTTTTCGACATTTTTAAATCGCTTCAAACTTTTTTTACCAATTGTAGGTATAAAATAAGCGAATACGTGTATCGGGATTTTTTTTTTAAATTTATTTTCGAAGAAATAGCGATTTTAAATTTTGAGTTTTATGGTAATTTTGCCTTTTATGG
>NW_017300282.1:285557-289464 GCF_001594075.2 Trachymyrmex cornetzi
GTTCGCTTATTTTATACCTACAATTGGTAAAAAAAGTTTGAAGCGATTTAAAAATGTCGAAAAAAAAAGTGTTCGGTTTGTAAAAGAATGCCTCATATACGAGATCAGATTGGCATTTTTATTTCTTTCGCGGCATTGTGCAACGGGAGGTGACAATTATATATCGCTTATTTCTATGCTATTCCTATCGCTGTTCTCGTCGCTGTTGCTTTACATTGTGTCTAGGATTTTATATCGCTCTTCGAACCTTACAACTTTTGTCTGAAACGTTTTTCCGTATGTTCCATATTTTATTTGATTTATTAATATAAATGCCTGGGGCAATTAAAATGAGACACTCTGTATATGCATATATGCGGGCACTGTATATGCATATACAGTGCCCGCATATAAAGTTCCAAGCCACCTAAAAATCTCTGTACAGTTCGAAATATAGAATTGAAATTTGTAGGAATACAATGGGATTATAAAATCTATGATTTGACTTCAAAAATCATCCACCTCAATACCCTCGGAAATGTTAAATAATGTTCGTGATATATGGGATCGAGTAGGAATTCATTTAAAAGAGCTTTCGAGACGAGAACAACGCGAGTTAATTGACATCTTTATGATTTTTTTCGCAGAGACAATCATTTAAGTACTGTTATTGAGATTTTGCAGTAGCGAGAACCCACGGTGAGGACATAAGGAAAATAAGGCTTCGTGTAGAGATGCGTGTTCTTGAGTGGATGGGAGAATAGAGTATGGAGTTGTGTGTTCAGTGGAGTATGTGTGTGTGTGTATTGTGTGTTCACGTATTTAATTTTTGTGTAAGCCTCAAATTTAAAATGTGGATGGACCCCGCAAATTCGTCAATCTTGCAGTATTTATAATGACTAAGTCGTTTTTTAAACGTAATTTTTTGAAATATATAAATATACGTTGAAATATATACTCAAATAGCCAAATGTCTGTAATCTTCTAACAGACTGTCAGGTTCGAGCAGAAACTGAGCAGATCCTGCCGACATTATCTGACGCTTGCAGATTCTGTTAAGTTTTTTCTAGTAGTCTATCAACGGTATTATGTACATATAATTCTGTTGGCATAGTGTGTAGACATTTAAAAAAATTTGCTTTTTACAGACTTGGCTATCTGGGTAAATATGCGTGTTTTGCATATTCAATTTTTTGTTATTTAATTTTTTATCCATAAATTTTTGTTAAATAACTAAAATGTTTGTTTGATTTGCAATTATAGTAATATAACGTACAGATGTCTCTTTTGTCAAATTTCAACAATCTATTGCTTCGTACACTCCCCTCCCCTCTCAGGAACACATGTGCCCTTACGAAGGTTTATTTTCCTTACGTCCTCACTGTGAGCCCTCGCTATCACAAAATCTCAACAATGATCATAACTCTATGAATATGGAATATAGTATAGAAATGTCGGTCACCCTGCGTCGTTCTCGTCTCGGAAAGCTTTTTCAAATGAGCTCTCACTCGACTTTACATGCCATTTAAGATTTCCTGACAGGGTTGCCACAAACCTGGAAAACTGGGAAAAGTCAGAGAAATTGAAATTGGTCATGGAAACCGGGAAAAGTCAGGGGGAAATGTAAAAAAGTCTGAAATTTCGAAATTCCCTCACAATTCCCTGAAACTGCTCCTATTTCAAATAATTATAATTTTTTAAATATTATATCTGACGTTTATAGTCAAATACGTTCAAAACTTGTGCACTTTAAACGATTTTAATAAAATAATTAAAAAATTTAAAGATTCAAGGCAAGTGAGAGTAAGGCGCAGTAATTGGTGCGCAAATTCAATCATAAAACAAAAATTATGACAAATTCTTACATAGATGTATTAAAAAAAATAGACACAAAAATATATATGTAAATTGTGTTACATTTCGAACGTTTCGGCCAAACATTTGGGGCCATCTTCAGCGAAATTCCAGAATTTAGACATGAAAATTTCCTTGCATACCATCATAACAGATCGAATGATCACCCAGATGCAAATTTAAATTCCTTCAATTTGGTTCCATGCCAATGATGAATTGTAAAATTACAAATCGTGCAGGTAAGAATGCAAGAAAAGCTCGATAGATCGATAACGATTCTGACTTTCGTAACGGTAACATCTTGTTAATCTTATTATATATTTATTGTCTGATATGTACAATTACCTCGTTATTTATCGAGCTTTTCTTGCATTCTTACCTGCACGATTTGTAATTTTACAATTCATCATTGGCATGGAACTAAATTGAAGGAATTTAAATTTGCATCTGGGTGATCATTCGATCTGTTATGGTGGTGTGCAAGGAAATCTTCATGTCTAAATTCTGGAATTTCGCTGAAGATGGCCCCAAATGTTTGGCGGAAACGTTCGAAATGTAACACAATTGTATATACATTTTTGTGTCTACTTTTTTTAATACATCTATTTAAGAATTTGTCATAATTTTTGTTTTATGATTAAATTTACGCACCAATTACTGCGCCTTACTCTCATTTGCTTTAAATTTTTTAATTTTTAAAAATTTGAGAGTTATTACTAAACTTCCTATTTTAAAATAATTAAAATTTATGTTCGCTGTCTGATGGATCATACAGAACGGTTTCTAGTCGCAAAATTGCTTCATCTTTATACATATTGTTTCCATATACTGAATTTACGATTTTTGACATTCCAAGAAAGAATTTTTTATATTTGACTGCGGATTACTTTGTAAGAATCTGGATTGTTCTTTTATGAGAAGAACGTATTAATGTTGCTTGCATGATGGCGTTATCAGTGTTTATGTTACATTTGCTTTACATCTTAATTATCGATTTATGAAGTACATCCGAGTTTTAATGATGGACAGCTACATACATTTGTCGTTGGATACTCAACGGAATTCAATTTTGCGGCATTGGATCTACCGTATACCTACACACTACATTAAGACCTAAACATCGAAAGTCTACGTTTTAATTATTCTTCATGTTTCGTATATATATATTTACTTATTTATGTCATTTTACTTTTATCCGTTATTTATTTTAAGTTTGAACTTTTAAAATGATCCGAAGGTGGTTGAAACGTTGGTTTTTTTAAGTAGATATATGTTTATAGATTGTTTTGTTTTTATTTTTGTATTTAAGACTAAGGATATTATATTATATTAAAATTAAAATATAATAGTAATAAGGCTCAATAAATTAAAAAAATTGAGAGAAAAAGGGCTACGAGCCTAAGAGTTAGTCGTTAGAAATATAAATTTAAAAGAAAACACAATATAAATATGTCATTTAGTCAGAATATAAAACTTTAATGTTCCGGCAATAAACAATATAACATAAACAACAAACGTTTCGATCCCTGTTGGATCATTATCAATGTTAAATATACAAAAATAAAACGGTAAAAATATTACAAAGTTAAAATTTTAAAAAATTACAATTCGCTCTCAATCGTAAGTAAAAATATAATAAAACTCACAGTAGTTAATATAATAAAATTCGCTCAGAGTGAGTTGGAAGTTATGTGAACGTTGTAATAGGTAACAATGTATGCTTCTGGTTATCAGTTGTACAATAAAAATAATTCGTATCTGTTAAAAAGAACATAAATATTTTAAACATATAATACTGAGTATATAAAATAAAACGCAAAGTATAAAAATATAATATATGAGACAAAGAAAAAAATTAAAAATTGACAATAAAAAAGTATTCTAAGATTTAACAAGAAAAAAACAAATTATTCAATCGTAATAATAACAAATTATATGATATCTAGTAAATAAGTAAAAAATATATATAATAAAATTTTTGTAACAATTAAAATAACGGATAATATATACCTTGTAAATCGTGTGTCAGTATAATATAAAATTCTATAATTTCAGACAATGCGATGAGAGTGGA
>NW_017300282.1:290285-291867 GCF_001594075.2 Trachymyrmex cornetzi
AGAATCAAGGATGTGATAATAAAATAATTTTATCTATAAAGCTGATAATTGTGCCTTTTTTGTGACAAAGAGGATGATTGGAATAAAAGTTGAGGAACCTTCCAGAAAATGTTTTTTTGTGATAAATGTCGAATATAATTCTATGATTACCTATGATAAGTGTTGTGTCTAAAAAACTTAATCTGTCTTCCGAACCAACCTTCAAGGTAAATGGTAATCTCGTATGTAAAGAGTTAAAAGTATTCAAAGCATCATTTATATTGTTAGATTAGATTGTTCTCGCGCTTCCATCTAACAATATAAATGATGCTTTGAATACTTTTAACTCTTTACATACGAGATTACCATTTACCTTGAAGGTTGGTTCGGAAGACAGATTAAGTTTTTTAGACACAACACTTATCATAGGTAATCATAGAATTATATTCGACATTTATCACAAAAAAACATTTTCTGGAAGGTTCCTCAACTTTTATTCCAATCATCCTCTTTGTCACAAAAAAGGCACAATTATCAGCTTCATAGATAAAATTATTTTATTATCACATCCTTGGTTCTAACAAAAAAATTTAATAGAAGCTGTCCACATCTTCCTAGATAACTGTTAACCTTTATTTTTCATTTTTTCTATAATTGAACAAAGATTAAATTTCCATATGCATAATAAACATATTGCACATAACTTACAAGTGAAAGATAAATATTTTACTATTCCTTATGTCAAATCTATCTCAGAGAGTTTTCTTCCGATTTCCGGTATGTTTCATTGTAAACTAGCTTTTACCATTCCTAACACATTAAAAAGCCTCATTAAGAGAGGGAAAGACAAGTTGGAATTGTTGTCCAACCAAAACGTTGTATATAAAATTTCCTGCGATGATTGTGAGGCGAGCTACGTTGGTCAAACCAAAAGAAAATTGAGTACGAGATTACATGAACATAAATCGGATGTTAGAAGGAATACTGGTTCTCCCACTGTCATAACCGATCATCGTATCAATTTAGACCACAATTTTAAATGGGATGATGTGAGAATTTTAGATTGCGAGTCTTCTTATAATAAGAGATTAGTATCTGAAATGATTCACATAAAAAGACAGAAACAAGGGCTAAATAAAATGAACGATACTGAATCATTACCTGATCCTTACTCTCAAATTATTCAATCTCTTTCTCCTTCTTAACTGTTTTCCTTCCTTTCTTACTTCTTTCCTTTCCTCTTTCATTTCTCCCTCTATTTTATTTTTCCCACTCTCATGTACCCCTTCCTTTTGTTTTACCATTTCAACCTTCTTACAATAATTTGTCGTTTTTCATATTGTCTCTGAACATACTAGAGATATGACTTGTTCCACTCTCATCGCATTGTCTGAAATTATAGAATTTTATATTATACTGACACACGATTTACAAGGTATATATTATCCGTTATTTTAATTGTTACAAAAATTTTTTTATATACATTTTTTACTTATTAACTAGATATCATATGATTTTTTGTTATTACGACTGAATAATTTGTTTTTTTTTCCTTTTTAAATCTTAGAATACTTTTTTATTGTTAATTTTTAATTTTTTTCTT
>NW_017300282.1:292937-304705 GCF_001594075.2 Trachymyrmex cornetzi
CCTTCGACTCTCACCCCTAGAAAGTCGTTTGCCCCTGAAGCAGGAGGGAGAGGGATGAGAGTCGATGGTGATAGTCGTGCACCCCTGAAGCAGGGGGGAGGGGGGTAAGAGTCGGAGGTGAGAGTCGTGCGCCCCTGAAAGTCAAAACCTATGTAGAATAGTATTTAATATTGCATATATAGCAAAAATAATACGTTATTATTCAAACTTCTTTTGTTAATAACTTTTTAACGAAGGATGAGCGACGGCTAAAACTTGTTGGAGGTTATTCAGGGTCATGACCTTGACAATATATGTCAAGGTCGAGGGGGGAGGGTCCCCTAATCGGAACTTTTACCTGATTTTTTTCTATTTGAAATTTTTAAGCCATCCTATATTACTTATTTTTTTAATTTATTCAGTATTTTTGGTAATTGTGTACTTTAAGAGAGCTCCTCCCCTACCCCCCTAATGACCATGTATTTTTATTTGATCCCTCTTTTTTGTCATAATTGCATTCCTTTTTCCAAAATTAATTTATTTTTTGCTGTGGCTTGAATTTGCATCCAAAATTGTACAATGCTACTAAGTTTTTTGCGTTGTTTTTAATAATGTAGACTAGCTTTCCTACAATCGGGGTGAGTCTAAATGTTAAAATTAAAATATTTTATATTACTCATGGAAAATTTTCTATTTTCATCTGGAAAACCTAGAGAAAAATCAGGGAATTTTAAAATTCATTTTCTGTGGCAATCCTGTTCTGACCTTTCTTTCCTCCTGCTCTCCGGTTACGGTGGTGTTTTCGAAGAGTTACATGATAAATTTTATGATACATAAACTTCAATTCTATATCTCGAACTACTTAAAAGTTATTTAGGTGGCTTGGATCTTTTGGCCGGTATGTTTATACATATACAAGGTGTCTCAGTAACTCTGTTACAAGGCAATATCTCCATTATTGTTAATGATATGCGGAAATGCCTAAGAAATAAATTGTTTCATTTGAAGGGACACATATTAGGACAACTCCGATATATACGTCGCGGAAGTCGAAAAAAATAGGAGTAGGGTAATTTTCTCGCAACTACTCTGGTACATGCCTTTATGTTATATTAGTATTGAGTTATAATTTCAGTTTCTTACTGTTAATATTAATGAAATTATTGTGAGTTGAATCGATTTGTCACTGTGTGTGTAACAAGTAGCATCATCATAAATTATAATCTACATAAAATGATTACTGTAAGGCGTGTAAAAGACGTAGTGGTTATTTCGTGATATATACGTGTAGAGGAATAGTAAAGCATGTTGTATAGCAAAATACAAGTGCTTTGCTTTCGTATTCTTTGTTTAGTTTGTTGAAACCCTTGCATTTTTGCCATATATCCCACCCATTATTTATATATAGCAAAAACGCAAGATTTCAAAAAGTTATTTTTAATACGAAAACTAAATATTTCGGATTTCTAATATTTTTTTCATAGTAGTAGACAGTACAAAGTTTTTACTGATATAGTTCGTTTATTTTAAACATAGTAAATAATATTTAATAAATTAAGTTTTTGATATGTGCGGCGTATATACTGGAGTTACCCTATGGTGAGATTTGTTTTTTTTAGTCATCAATGTAATTAAATTGCTTGTCAATTTAAATGATATTACTATTCTGTTAAAATTACGTTTCAAGACTAAAAATAAATTCGGCGCACAGAGATTGAGGAATTGGATATGTATTATATAAATTCATACAAAATTATTTCCACACTAAAGATCCAGGTTGACCGTTTATGGCCTTTATTTCCAATTCGTTGTATAGTCACATTACGGTCTTATAAGATACTTTGTATTAATCATTTTTTTCTTAAGGTCATATTTTTAAAGATTTCAAGGTCGTCGATATTTTTTTTTTTAAATAGGACTACATATTTTTATTATTATAACGTAATAACTGCTATTGAAACAAATCTAATAACTTATATACAATGACCTTGAATTCACGTGATTTTGAATACAAAAAATGCAGAAATTTTGGGAAATGTATGCAAATAATGAAATAAGAGTAGTAGAAAGTAAATATTTATTGTAAAAAATATTCATAATTAGTTCCATTAATTTCAAAACATTGTTCGATTATGAAAAGAGCATCGCATTTGAAGTGTCACATCAGCACAAGCTTATTGAATTTTTTCTTTCATTTCGTCATGATAGATTTTGCCGAAAAAAGGTTTTTCTTTAATAAAGCCTCTTTAAGAAGATCCTAAAGTCATCTCTATATTACCGACTAAATCATATAATTTTTGTGTAACAATTTCTTTTTTCCTCTTACTGATTTGAAAATCCTTTTCCAGGATTAAAGTATACGCATTAATACGTGTCTGTGAAATAGATAGTCAATGCTGAGAATGACAAAAAATTTCGAAACTGAAATCTATCATTTCTTAGTCCAATATAGTGCTCCAGAGCACGTCGTGATAACATTTGCTTCATATAAAAGCTGTGCAATCTGTACTTACGAAATAATAGTTCACAGATTAGTAGTTTGCATGAAGAAACAGCGTGGAATTCTTAAAATTGGTCTTATTGTCAGACGTCTAATTAAAACGTAATTGTTATACAAAAATGTATGTGTATGTATGACATGCGTGAGTGAGATATTGAAGTAGTGATGTGTCAATGATGTGTAATCTGTCTGTGTGTGTCATTTTCAATATGACCAATCTCTTTAGAATCCCCTTAATAGAAAGAAATCTAGGGAATTAATATCAGGAGATACGTGGCGGTCAAAGAGTCATACTTTCTTTTCGGATCCATTTGTTTGGATATAAAATATTCAATACATTGCGAGAAGAACGAACGTAATGGTACACTGTCTTGTTGAAACCACATAATCAGATGTAAGGATAAATGAATATCTTTTAATAATGATAATCTCTATGAGGCTCTATGAAAGAGAAGTTTTTTCGATGAAAATCTACAACACATTACGAAATGGAAGAAAGAATCTGATAAGCTTTTGTTGTTGTCACATCCCAAATACTGTGCAAATGTGCGACGTTCTTTTCATAATCGGATTAATAAATGTTTAGAAATCAATGGAAATAATTTTGAATACCTATTATAATAAATTTTTCTTTACTAATCTTTCTATTGTACTTATTTTATTATTCTTCAAAATTTCTGAATATTTCGTACTTAAAGTCACCTGAAGGTCACTGCAAGCCATTGGATTCGTCTCGACTATTACGCTTTAGTTATAGAAATGTAGTCCAATTTAAAAAAACATCGATTACATTAAAATCTCTAAAAATATGACCTCGACAAAAAATTATTTCCACCTCGAAGTGTCCCTTCGAATTAAACAATTTATTCCTTAGATATTTCCGCATTAACGGCAACGGAGATATTGCCTTATAACATAGTTACTGAACCACACTATATACAGAGTGATTCGTATAAAGTGACCGATTTAATTATTGGCGAATTTTGAAGAAACATGAAAAAGTAATTTATACTAATGTGTTTATTACAAAGAAGGACATCACATAGCGGAAGTAATTATTTTATAAGTGGAGACGTTGGGGACATTTTAAGATCAACTTCATTTATTAAAATAGAATTAAGGGAATACGAGGGAAGATGCCACAAAGGGGAAGACGCTACTTTGTTTATAATTTTTTTATAAAACATGCGTTGGCTATAATGATTGTGCAAAAGCGTCTGGTAAACAATTGCGCAGTTATCGGCAGAGATGAACATGTTCATGCTAAAGTCAATTGGTAAAGATTATATGAAATATGAAAAGGTAGGTTGTGAAATATGCTCTTTGTAAATTGGTATGCTAATAGCTAAGATCTGTATTTCGATGCTTATTGTAAAATCGGATAAATGATATACGGTTTTAATCAGTGTTTCCTGGAGGTCATGTGGACGATATAGATTATAATTTGTAATATTCTTATATGCGTAAAAGTTGCAATTGAATATTCCTCTTACACTTGAGGATAAAATGACAGTAAATACAAAACACAATTTTTTCTACTTGAAACCGCCATTAAAACGATTTTATGAATTAAAATTTTGGATGCTTTATATAATTCGAAATATTTTAAGTTAATGAAATGCTGTTTAAACGAATAAAAGTATGTTTAACTTACTTCCTAAATTACTCTCTTTCATATTTCGTCAATTTATGTTTTATCATATTTTTATGTGTTCTTATAGCTTAAACCCTTGATTATGGACTATAAATAAGTAAAATATGCAAGTTTATATTGCATCACATTATTTAATTGTTTGTGATATCTTTTTCCATAGGAGATGGCATCATATCCGTATATAATAGGGGGAAGATGCCACTTTTACAGGGTATGGCATATCAATTTTTTCTAATAACACGGAACATCAAAAGTTTAATTCATTGATTTGTATGACTAAAGAAAGGCTACTAGAATATAAATAATATATTTTCGTTCATTAATTCAACATTAAGAAGTTATTCAAGAATAAAAGCTTAAGTGTGGCATCTTCCCTCCAATGATTTTATATGATTTTTTACGTAATATGATTCCTTTAGTTATTCTGTATACAAAAATATAAAGGTAGAAGAATCGAAAAATTAATAGCTTACGAGATATTTTACATTTTAATATGTGAACATATGTTAGAATAAAGTTTAAAATACTTTCGTAACACACACACTCTCCCCTCCCTCCCCTCCCCCTCTCCTCTCCCTCCTTCCTTCCCTCCCCCTCTCCCTCCCTCTCCATCCCTTCCCCTCTTTCTCGATTTTTTTATTCTTCCACCTCAATAATACTTTTATACGCAGAATAACTAGAGGAATCAATTACGTAAAAAATCATATAATTCCATTTGAAAAAATGAAGTTGACCTTTTCCCAATGCCTCCACTCATAAAATAATTGTTTCCACTATATGATGTTCCCCTTTTTGCTAAATACATCAATATAAGCTACTTTTTTATATAGGTATCTTTAAATATTGCCAATAATTAAATTGGTCACTTTACACAATCACCTTCTGTACAGGGTTTCCTAAAATTGACGATAAATATTTTAAAGACAGATTTTTTATAACATTTTAAGGGGTTACACCATCTTAGCAGCTTAAAAATAATGTGTGTTTAGAATTTTTGTTTGAAAAATGGAGGAGTAAATCAAGAATTGTTTATTAGGATTATATTATATGCATCTTCAAGTATATGAAAAATTTTTTTTATATTTCTTGTTTACAAAATGACGACACTATAGCCGTATCGTTAAATATTTTTTTTAGCCGGACCTCTTCGCGGTGTTGTCCATTTCCTACACGGTTTGTTCTGGAACAAAATAGCAAAAATTTTCATCATCTACCAAAAACTAAAGTACGCAGGAGTTTTAAAAAATATTGATTTTTTTTTTGGTAAAATGAACATTTGAAAAAAAAATTGTATTTTTCGCTTAAAATTTTTGTATACAAATATTAATTGCAAAAAAAGTTTTCAATATGTCGCAAAAATCTTACTCATTTTTTCAGAGTATATCTAAAAGAGAATTCACTCTAAATTTCAAATGACTCGGATGAAAATTGTATACAACGCCGCTTTGAAAAAACCAATTTGAGAAAAACGCGTTTAAAGTTTCGGTTACTATTTTTTTATTCATGAATAAAGCAATAAAATCTCAATTTTATCTTCAACTGCTATTCTTGAGCCATACAAATGTCTTTCCAATAGTTTGTTTGCCTCATCCACTTCTTTTCTTGTAGTTTTTATTACTTTCTGAGCCTCTTTAGCGGCGGCCGTTAAGGAGCGGTCAGCCGCTTGGATTCGGCGCGCGTTTACCTCCGCACAGAATTGAAAACAATAAGGTTCAGAACTTGTATAATTGCTAAACTCGTCAATCCATCATTAAAATTACACACGGCGATATCTATGGCAATATTTATGATTGTTTTACCGCAAGAAAATGTTTTTGGCGCTATTGCCCACACGCTTGCATTCAATCTTTCGTTGTTGTTCTGTACCAAGGAAGTATGAAGCCTCCTAAGCATCGAGTCAATAGTTCGTCTTTACTAAGGTCTTCATAAATTGGCTTGACAGTAGTGAACATTTCCTCTTTAAGTGATGGTTTATGCTTGTATCCAGCAAGTTCATTCCAAGCTTTGGCCTTTTGTTTCTTCGCCTTTTGTTTTTTCGTGCTTATACTCTTTGTTTCTTTTTTCACAAAATATCGATTCACTGGTCGTCTATTACCGATTCTATCTTTGCTAGGACGTTTGTATGTGTTCCTAGAACCTTTCTTTGTATCATATCGACGCCTGAGCCGTAGAAGATGCTACATCGAGAAAAACATGAAGAAGGGTCTATGTCAAAAAAGTAATGAAAAGCGGTTTATCTCGCGCGAGCCGTGAAGACCGGTCTTTATCGGAATATATACGAAGTACGTTTTATATCGAGAAAAGCAAGAAGAACGGTTTATGTCGCATGACTTTGAAGAAGGATTTATTGGGGTTTATACTGCGCTGTTACCTTCTCATAAATTTTGTAGTAGTATGCAAGCGTAAATTAAATCTTAAAAATCTTCGTTGTTAAGCTAATTCTTGTTAAGTTAAATTAGCCAATTGTTAATTAATATAATTAAAATATTACTTTGTAAATCCAAACTCTTGTTACATGTCATGTAACTTAAATTATTCAGATGTAAAAACTCAACAATGTTACACATTTATTTGTCTAACACGAAAAGAACACTGTATAATTTTTATTTTCTGTTAAAAAATGCTACATATTTAGAAATAAAAAAATGTTTCATATTTAAAAATTACACAAATTTAGTTACCTGTCCTCAGGCATACCACTATAAAATTTATGAGAAGGAAACAAAGCGCGATATAAATCCTGATAAACCCTTCTTCAAAGTCATGTAACATAAACCGTTCTTCTTGCTTTTCTCGATATAAACCGTACTTCGCATGTGTTCCAACATAGACCGGTCTTCACGCCTCGCCTGAGATAGACTGCTTTTCATTATTTTTTTGACATAGACTCTTCTTCATGTTTTTCTTGATATAGCACCTTCTACGGCTCAGACGTCGATATTTTTTCTTTGTATCTTTGTATCATAGTATCCGCCATGATTGTTGAAAGATGTAAAGGAGCTGTGCTGTGTGCGATTTTCAGCAATATACTGACGGCGTCATGCAACATCCAAAACAGACACTACCTAAGCTCTATTCTAAAATACAGATGGTGTTGAACTAAATTCCTGCCGCTCGCTACTAGAGGGTGCTGGCTCCAACGCTAGCGAGTTTCGACGATGAAGTCATATGTCTTTTGTAGTTTAGACCTTGTTGAAAGTGATTCAATCTTCACAGGTTAGATTTCTCGACGCCAAAGAGATTTTCCAATCGATTGAAAATGAATCGCGATAAGCTGTTTTTCCGACATGTGCTTCTTCACTACTTCGACCTCAAGAAAACCGCAGCTGAAGCGCATCGCTTATTATCCGAAGTGTATGGTGATGAAACTCCATCGGAAAGAACATGTAGAGTTTGGTTTGAACGTTTCCGAAACGGTGATTTTGATGTGAGAGACAAAGAACATCCAGAATAGCCGAAAAAATTTACAAGATGTCGAGCTGCAAGAATTGCTTGATGAGAATCCAGCTCAAACGCTTTTAGAGTTGTCGAAACAGTTAAATGTTACTCCAATGGCCGTTTCCAAACGCTTGCATGCCATTGGAAAGATCCATAAGGAAGGGAGATGGCTATCACATGAGTTGTCAGAAAGTGCCATTTCGAATCATTTGACTATTGCGACTTGTTTGTTTGCCAGGCAAAGAAAAAAGAGTTTTTTGTGGCGCATCGTGATTGGCGATGAAAAATGGATTTATTTTGATAATCCCAAGCGGAAAAAATCATGGGTGGACTCCGGCCAACCATCCGCTTCAACGCCGAAGAGGAATATTCACGGGCAAGGCAGACCTTGTTGTGCGTTTGGTGGGACCAGAAAGGTGTGCTGTATTACGAACTCTTGGGTCCAAATGAAACCGTTACAGCTGATCGCTACAAACAGCATACCGATTGTGTGATGAATTGATGCAAAAAAGATCATCCGTAGCCAACAATCGACGCAAAGTTTGTTGCATGATAACGCTCGACCGCATATCGCGACAAGAGTGAAGCAGGCACTTCTAGAGCTTGAATGGGAAGTTCTCCCGCATATCCAACGTACTCTCCAGACTTGGCACCGTCGGATTACCATCTCTTCCGATCAATGCAATACGCACTTACGAACACACACTTCTCCAGTCACAACGAAGTCCAAAAATGGGTGGTTGAATGGATCATTCGAAAGACACCGCGTTCTACCGTCGTGGGATTGCCCTGTTGCCAGAGAGATGGAAAAAAATAGTAGAAAATGGACGAAATTACTTTGATTAAGGTATTCATTCATCTTCCCTTCGAAACAAATCAATTTTGGAGACGAAAAAACGGCAAGAATTAAGTTCAACACCTAATATAAGCACCTACTGACAACTATTTTTCGTCGGTAAGTGATATACAGAATTTAGTGGCTCGGAGTAGATCGGAGAAACTTAAAACCGTTCGGATCCGCGCGGCGCGGTGACGCACTTCACCAATCGGCTCTTGTGACATAAAATAATCGAAATTGTTTATCGAAACTATTAGAATTACATTTTTGAAACTATAAATTATCTAAACAAAAAAAATTCGATTTTTTCAAACTTCCAAGATGGTATAATCCCTTAAAATGAAAAGTCCAATACAAAAATGTCGAGGCTATGATAGTTTTCACAAATGGGAAGAGTTTTAATGAAGACATTTTGACGGTTCTTAGAATTAATCTAATGTAACAAAGAAAAAATCCAATAAAGAGCCAACGCAGTTAATGATGCATAAAACTTATTTATTGTAAAAAAATTAATGTGCAGACGGTTTGGCTGACATTTTCAGGCCTCCTCAATGCAACATAAGCTAAATTAATAATGAACTGTTTGTTAACTCATAATATAAATAACGCAAATATTAAAATATAAATTCCTAATTAGATATATTTGTCACGCATTAAAAACGTACAAATGACGATGATATTGAAAAAAGCTGTGCGTTTTCAATGCGTGATAATTATATCTTATTAAAAATTATATATGTTTAATATTTTCATTATTTATATTATGAGTTAGGAACATTGTTAATTTAGCTTATATTGCATTCAGGAGGACTGAAAATGTCAGTTGAACATTCGCACATTAGTTTTTTCACAATAAATTTTTACACACCGTTAACTGCATTGGTTACTCTTTTTATTGGCTTTTTTCTTTGTTATATCAGAGTTTAAAAATTACGAATGATGGGGCTCGAATTTTTCACGCTCAAGGACAGGAAAATAGTGTGAAAATGTTGAATTTTGTTATTCAGCATCAAAAGTTTGAGGAAACACCTTTAAATTGACCATCTTGCTATCTTTGAACGCGCGAAATTTTAGCTCCGTCGTAATTCTTAAACGTTTTCCATTTATATAAAATCAGAGCCTCGACAGTTTGTATTAGACTTTCTGTTACAAAGAATCTGTCTATAAAATATTTAATAATTGAACCAGCTTTTTATTATGGGAGATAAATTATTGATTGCAGTTGGAAAGAACATAAAAATCCTGAACTAAAGTAAAAAATCGAGATATAAAATGTTTTAAGAAAGTTTTATAAACGTCTTTAAAGCGTCGTTTACAATGAACAGTATAGCAGTAGAGGCTGTAGACACGTTGGGCCGGAAAACCATCTTACTCCCGATGTGTCTACAGCCTCTACTACTACTGTTCATTATAGACGACGCGTAAGACGTCTTATATCTCGATTTTGAACTTTATGTTGTCTAGATTCTTACGCTCTTTCCAATTGCAGTCAATTCATCTCTCATAGTAAAAAGTTGATTCAACTATTAATATTCACCTTGTACATATGTTTTGTATGTTGTAGAAAACCCCGAATTAGTAAAGCCAGTAGTTACTACAGTAGATGGAAAAAGATTGACAACAGAATTTGTTTTACTTGAGATTGCAGCCATTGAAAGGAAAATTAATACTGAGATAGAGTCTGAAAGGTGTATACCAATAATCAATAAGGTATCTAAAAATATCAATATTTGATTTAATTATAATCTAATATTTATATAAAATTGTGAAATATGGATAGTAAAGATGAAAATATTGTAGATTTATAATTTGTACACATATACGCGCGTGCGTCCGTACATGCACATAAGTATCACTAATGTGACGTGTTCCTGTAATATAGTGTCCCTATAATACAGAGTTAGCCACGAACCACAAAATGGTTGCATATGTGTGAATCCGATATAAATGTGTGCGTGATATGGAATGTATGCACTTTGATTGATACTGTTATTTTGAGGGAATTTAGGATTGATTAATGAAAACAATCATAATGAGTGGTCAGATACTATATTACAGGGATACTAGATGTCGACACATGGTCAGGATATGGGATTATCTCGGAATGACGTTTTCAGAAAAGAATTTTCATATAAATATAGGGCATCAAGTACCCATTATGTAGTGATATTAGTTTGTTATCAGTTAGCGATGTATATCTCAAATAGTTTATGGTCAAATGGAATCTAATTATACTGTTTTGAAAAAGTGTTAACGTCGTCTACACCTTTTTACATGAATGTATAATAAAAAATGGGATTCCTACTTAAAAAACTCAGATAATCTCCATTTACAAGCTCATTCAAAGTCAAATCAATGTCACTATATGATGGATAACTTGGTGTCCTATAACTTTCGTATAAAAATTTTTACCGAAAACGTCATTTTTCCAAGATAATCTGATGTACCACCCTTTTTATGACACCCTGTATAGATATAGGGTAAAATGAGGTATTATGAGCACCTTAAGGAAACATTTTGATATATCTGGCACATTGGAGAATAAAAAAATCTTATGTGTACCATTTGATAGATTCGTTGATGTTTTATGTATTTTAGTATTGAAATTGATTATTTTAATGTAAATATTGAAATGGTGGCGGAGATGCTCTTATTACCGGCCCAGTGCTCATATTACTATCTGGGTAGACTAATATGAGCATCCTTAGGATCGCAATGTATCCTATGTATTGCAAACAACGTGCCTAGCGACGGCGGATGCGTGCCTCGTCGCGCGTGGCGAGTATTATTCTGTCGTGCGCTTGCATTTGGCGGTGGGTTGGGCGAATTTGGCTATTTTCTTAAGTTAATAACTCGTTAATCATTGCGACAATTGTAAAATGGTAGAGGACTTTTCTTCTCGGTTTAGTCCATTCTACCACATGTGCGAAAAACTTATCACTAATTTCAAACACCCTGTATACAGGGTTCCGAAAGTTTTTACCAATCGCTTTTGTGTTGATAGAGCGGTCTAAACTGAGTCGAAAAGTCCTCTATCATTTTGCAATGTTCGCAATAGTTAATGAGGTACTGATCGTTAAAGATAGCCGAATAAGCGCATTCGTTCGGCCTACTAATGCCAAAGCGTACGCCCATTGATGGCTCGGCACGCGGACCGCGGGAAGTAGGAAAATAGCTTGGCAGGTGAGCCTCCATGTCATGACTTGACCCCGCACACCGCCATTTGATGCCTGAACCGAAATTTGATGCCACTTTGTGTCGTATACGAGGTGTGATCAAAAAGTAAGGTGACTTTTCATTTTTATAAA
The DNA here is from genome assembly GCF_001594075.2 of Trachymyrmex cornetzi. NCBI lineage: Eukaryota > Metazoa > Arthropoda > Insecta > Hymenoptera > Formicidae > Trachymyrmex > Trachymyrmex cornetzi. The sequence goes on from NW_017300282.1 coordinate 304,655, forward strand.
AAAATATTCATTTATTCATCCAAAATTATGTTATCCCCTTCAAAATAATCC
>NW_017300282.1:305292-313955 GCF_001594075.2 Trachymyrmex cornetzi
TCACATAAAAACAACACATGCTATATAGTCAAAACTGTGAACATATGATCGTGACGAGTGTACCAACACAACAAAAAAAAAATTTTGAAATTAGAGTACAGAGCGCGCGAAATTCAAAAAGTCATCTTACTTTTTGATCACACCTCGTATATACGAAACATTTTATTAGAACAAATGCCAATCAAATGTTTGATTAATATAACCAAAAATAATGTTACATTTACAAATATTTAATAAATATTACTAAATGGTAATAATTTGGTAATACTTATTAAATATATTATAATACTTGTAAAAGTAATATTATTATTCGTTATATTAACCAAACATTTGATTGGTTTATTTCACCATACATTTAATAACTATTACCAGACTCTGAAGGGATCAATTACTACTAAAAAAATGTACAATGATTGCTAATTGTGGTAATAATCACAGACACTTTATGGCTAGTATTGTTATTGTATTGTTAATATCGTTTTCCTATGTATTGTCACTTATCGCGCGCAATATTGCCAAGTATTGCTAATGTATTGTTATGTACTACTATGTACTACTATGTATTGCTAGCAATATTGTTAGCGTATTGCTAATACTGTTACTGCTAGCATTGCCTGTTTTATTACTATACTGTCGCAATATATTTATAAAGAAATGTACACTGATTGCCATAGTGGTTGACCCCTCGTCAGACTTTTTCAGTGTTCTATAAGGAATAATGAAGATGCTCATAATAAACGATTATGCATACCTATCTGAAAAACTTCCGAGTCTAATAAATCAATAATGTTCTCGGGACTTTATGAAATTAGAATGGCTCAATATTGTTTACTTTATAAATATTAATATGCAGAACAAAATATAGATTAGAGATCTTATAAAGTTAAAGGAAAAAACGTAAGAGAGAAAGAGAGAGAGAGAGAGAGAGAGAGAGAGAGAGAGAGAGAGAGAAAATAACGTATCTGCTTTAATATGATAAATATCATCCGAAGTACATAAATTTAGATCAAACTTTACAGTATATTGGAATGTCGCGAAGACAGATGCATCTTTTTACAACACAGTTGACACTACCAGTATTAACCATTACAGAAATACAATATAAAGGATGCTCGTATTACCTGCAGTGCTCACCAATACCCGATTCTACCCTACATATATGTGTATAGGATGTATCAGACCATCCTGACCATAATTTTTTCTCGGAAATAGGTAGTGATCGAAAGTTGAAGAAAATGTTTATTACCAAAACTTATCTAAGCTATCTAACGGAGATATTTTGGTTTTTTGGAACTATCGCAAGTAGAGTAAGTCTGGGTCGAGTTTAAAATGTTTAATAGAATTATAATTCGGGTAGAGTACTGTAGGAAAACAAACAACTTTTGCTTAAACTCTTTTGATATCGCTTTTGGACATCAGTCTTTTGATTTACGAGAAAAGAAATGTTACAGACTATGAGTCATCCATTTGTCCAGACAAAAGTTATTGGGAGTTTAGATTAAAACTTTTAAGACCAAATCCTATATGATGAGGAAATGGTGATTAAATGGTAATATTAGGAATAAAGAGTGGAAATTTTTTAGGGAAAACTATAGCGAAATTTATAATTAAAACAGATAAATAAGAAATATTTATCATTGAATAAATCTATTGAAAAAAGAAATATTTTTAAATAAAAAGGTCTTTAATCACTTTTATCGTTAACAAAAAATATAATTTCTTATTAGTTATTAGTAGATGGATTTCTTACAAATACTATCATCTAATTCATCACTTAGACTTTAGAATTATGGTTTTAAATTTTAATTTTAACTCCTAATAACTTTTTCCGAACAAATGAATGACTCATAATCTGTGATATTTCCTTATTTTTCTCATAAATTGTAAGTGATGTAAAAAAAGTTTAAGCAAAAGTTGTTTATTTTTAATAGACCTATCCAACAGTGATGCACATTTGACTCCCCGGCAACACGGAAAACCGCCCCACCACTTTGCCGTTGCGCGAGAGCGAGCGAGACAGTGAGACTCGCTGTCTCGCTCGCTCTCGCGCAGCGGCAAAGTGGTGGGGCGGTTTTCCGTGTTGCCGGGGAGCCAAATGTGCACCACTGCTATCCAATGATACTCTCTACTTTTTTAACGATCTTATTAAAAATTTTAGGCTTGAATTCATTGTTAGATTTACCCTATTTGTAGTAGTTTCCAGAAAATCGAAATGTCAACGTTAGATAATTTAGATAGGCTTTAATAATAAAATTCTCTTCCCTATATATATCTTTCAATCATTACTCATTAAAAAAAATCTGGATGAAGAATGGATGATCTAATACACCCATTGAAATATAATACTACTGGAATGCGCGCAGTTTTATTCCGTCTTTGTTAAAAGTGATCCGAGAGAGAGCGTTCCAAGTTGTATCTTTGTTCTTTTCTAAACTATATTGCTCGTGTACAGTAAACGGTAGTGGGTTGTACAGTCTCATAAAAAGTTAAAGTTTAGTAGTCATAATAAACAAAGACATAGTAAAAATAGACCGAGCATGTTCTCTACTTTGATGAGAAGATCAGCTGGAAAAGGATAGAAAGCAGGAGCCATGTAGTTTTCTCTCTCTTTGCATGCGCAATGAGATATAGTCACGTGACATATAATGTTAAGTTCAGTTAGGTTAAGTCTTGTTAAATAAAACATCCTTCATAGTGCAAATGCAGCATTTTTTAACCATTTTAAAATACTCATTCTTTATTCAGCCACGCTCTACCACACTCAACTTTCTCTACTTTTTCTCACACCCCACTTTTTCCCCACTTTCTTCTTGTTAGAAAGAGAAAGCTACACGGCATCTATCATTCGTCTCCTTTACTTTATCTTCATGTTTTGAACCTCACGCTCGGTCTATTCTTATTAGGGTAACTGTCCCTATTAGTGTGCCAATTTGCTTATTACTGAATTAATTATTGAATATTGCAGCTTTAATTTTATTTGTTTGAAATCAATATCGATTTTTTAACAATTTTTTACATATTTTTTTAATCTAAAAAATGTTAATATTTTAAAAACAATCAAATAAATAAAACGGTTCCAATAATTACAAATTAAAACAATTCAATCATAGGATCAAGAACCAACTCAAGGTGACGTTAGAGTAACAGTATAATTGTAAGCAATAACTTATACAAACTTCTTCAGACGTTTTGATCCCTGTCGGGTCCTTCTCAATGTTAAAAAATAAATTCAAATGTTACCGGTAACAACGCATGATAGTCGGTATATAATAAAGGCGCATACATATTCGCATGTTGGTAAAAATAATTGCGGCATATAAACCGTCCAGAATGGTTCGTCTTTGTTGGAACTTGTAGCTCGTATATTCCAGACCATGCCTCAAATGTAATCTAGGTAGTCATCGGTTTCGTGATAAATGTAGTGGCTAATAATATTAACATCAATGAAGTTGATATCTTCCTTCATATTCTAATTACAAATATAGCAAAATAATGAATACGTAACTAATACAATCGAATGTCATAAAAGATACAAAACAAATTACAAATTAATCAATTTAAAGTATTAAAACATCTGTGTCTTACATAAAAATTATTATGAACATGACTCACGAAAAAGGAAAATAATCAAATAAAAATTATGTCATTGTACAAATATATCATCCATAAAAATTGTTTAGCATACGAGTAACAATAAACGAAAATATTCAAAAAATAACGATTAATAAATTATGTCTTATACATCTACGTATTAATTACATATAAATTGTTATTGAATGTGAAACCAATAAAAGAAAAATTCAATACCTGCAGATAAATTGATGACATAAAACACAATAAATAAAAAATTGAGTGCGGAAAGTAATATCAGATCACAAAAATATGAACAGATCTTATCGCCGTTAAACTCTGAGATATAATACTGAGATTCGGTATATTGAATGCTACCATGTAACAAATGAATTGGTGATGGAAATGACGTAAGAGGGATCTTAGGAAGGGGAATTTAACGGAGCAGGAAGAGGTTGTAAGAGTGGAAGATATATGTCAGGCAATGGATCTGTTTCTATTTGTCAATTTAAGCCATATTTCTGCCTTTTAATGTGAACCATTTCAGATACGATTCTTTTTTTATAATATGGCTCACTATCTAGAATTTCTATTTCATCCCATTTAAAATCATGGTTAAACTTCGTACGATGGTCAAAGATCACTGAAGGGGAACTCGTTCTTTTGTTAATATCTAGATGTTCCTTTATTCTAGTTGAAATTCTTCTTTTTGTCTGACCCACATAGCTGGCCTCACAATCCACACATTCCACCCTATAAACTACACATTGTTTAGAAAATTGATTCAACAAGTCCTTACCCCTATGTATAAATTTCTTAAGGGTATTCGGTATCGTGAAAACCGCCTTGAGATGTATGCCCATAGCAATAGGCATAAAGCTCTCAGAGACTGATTTCACATACGGAATGGCAAAATATTTTTGATTTTTATTAAGTATTGCCTGTGTGTTCGAGCGGGGATAACAGTGGAATTTGATCCTCTGTCTGATAGCTGAAAAAATAAACACAAGAGGGTAGCCATTATCCAAAAGAATATTAATAACATTAACAAAATTTTTTTGGTGGAATTCCGGATGTGAAAGTAAAATGATTCTGTCCACCATACCAAAAACCATACCACCACCCTTTTGTGACAAATGGGATGATTTGAATAGAAGCTGAGAAATTTGTCTGAAGATGTTGGTTTTGAATACCTATCAAATATGATACCATTATTCTCTAAAATCGCTGTGACATCCAAAAAATCGAGTCTGTTCCCCTCGCTAATCTCTATCGTGAATTGTAGTTAATATTTTATAATGTTTTTGATAAAAATAAAAAACATGTTTTTGTATCTATTAGTGAGTCCTCCAAGCGGGATAACTATTAATGCGCCCTCAATTTGTGTGTCTATCTGTATTTGACTTATTTTAACATATATGTAGTTACTAAATATAGTTTTAAAATTTTGGAAACCGTTGTTTTTTCAATTTTTCCGCGGATTTTCTCGATTCTTTTCCTAAGGATAGAAAAATTCATTGAAAAAATTTATGTGTGTTCGTAAGATCTACTATATTTGTTTCTTTCCGAAGAGAAAATAATTTTAGTGTTTTTTCTACAATTTGAAGAAAGTGGGTTTTTTAAAACTACATATATTACTAAAACAGATAATAAATATAAATTAATTGTTTAAGTTAACCTTTATCGGTTTTTGAGTACCCATTACCAGGTATGTAAATATCAAACCGGAATTTTTTAATAGAAAATACACGTTTATTGCATGAAAATGATAAAAAATATTTTATTCAAAGTATTGCCCATCGCTAGCTATACATTTTTCCCTCCTGTCTGACAATTTGTGGATACCACGCCAAAAAAATTGTTGCTCTTTTGAGCTAAACCAGTCATCTAGCCATTTTCGTACATCTTTGTAATAAGCGCTGCTGAGCAAGTGCGTGTCCCATCGATGATGCAAATAAGTAGTAATCGGACGGAGCCAAGTCTGGTGAGTAAGCCGCATGCGAAAGTATTTCCCAACCAAACGCCTCAATCGTTTCCTTGACCAGTTTTGCTGTGTGTGATGGTGTATTATCATGAAGCAAAATCACTTTGTGTTACCTTTCTTGATATTCCGGTCGTTTTTCACGCAAAGCTTGATTCAAATTGATCATTTGTTGTCGGTAGCGTTCAGTATTAACGGTTTCGCCAGGTTTTAGCAGCTCATAATAGATCACTCCTTTCTGATTCCACCAAACACAGAGCATTGTCTTCCGTCCATAGCGATTTGGCCTTGCAGTCGATGTCGATGATTCGCCTGGAGTTACCCATGATCTTTTATGCTTAGAATTCTCAAAATATATCCACTTTTCATCGCCAGTCACAATTCGATGGAGAAATGACTTTCTTTTGTACCTGGCGAGCAGCATTTCGCAAGTGGTTTTTCGGTTTTCCTGCTGTCTTTCATTCAGTTCATGTGGAATCCATTTTCCCATCTTCTGGATCTTTCTCATGGATTTCAAACGTATGGAGACGGCTTCTCGTGTCACATTCAATTGATCCGCGAGTTGTTGTTGAGTTTGAGCGTCATCCTCATCCAACAATGCTTGTAATTCGCTGTCTTCAAACTTTTTCGGTGTTTTTCCACGTTCTTCGTTTCTCACGTCAAAATCGCCACTTTAAAATTTTTTAAACCACTCAAAGCACTGTGATTTACCAAGAGCATGCTCACCGTAAGCTTCGACAAGTATTCGATGCGATTCTGCAGCAGTTTTCTTCAAATGGTAACAGAAAATCAATGCTGTCCGCAAATCGTAGTTTCCAGATACAAAATTCGACATGTTCAACGCTATTACAAACTATACTGTTGTATGAAACTTGTATTGTTGTGAGTTGAAAATCTTTGTCAGATGTCAGAACAAGGAAATGGCGTCAATGACGCGGTCTGACGGCAACTACATTGACAGCTATGGCCATCTATTGGTAAATTCCGGTTTCATATTTACATACCTGGTAAGTGTATATAGACCGAGCGGCGACCGTCGGATTTGCTATCTGATAAGATGCTAGGCTGAAAATGTATAGATCGGTGACTTGATATCTGTAGAACATAAAACCTGCCTCTTTTATCATGACTGAAAGTGCAAAAAAATGGTCAACTTACGGTATATTTTCTTTGTGTAAGTAAGATATCGATGATTTTTGTACAGAACGAAAGAGAACGAGCTTATGAAACAAACTTCGTCTACCCATCTTCAGAGAGAGAGCCTGCCACAGTCCCTCGACAAATCACTATATAAGGAAACGTTTTCAGTAATTACCCTACCTCACAAGGGGTGGCACCCAGTTGGACACGGCTCAATTGGACACAAGCCACTTACAGCGCTTGAGACTACAAAGCTCCTAAGCACTGGTCGCTGTGATTGGTGATGTCCAATCGAGCCGTGATCAATCGGGATCACCCCCCCTCACAAGATGTCAGAATAATTTTTTTTCATTCGAAAGGTAAAAATATTCATCATCGAAGTGCACAGGTCTGCCAGTCTTGAAGACACAGCAGACCGAATTTTACGTAGCGCGACTGAAAGCAGGATGCTAAGTTTCGACCATTTTTGGGCCAAAAGCGACATATAAATACATACAAATAAAATAAGTAACGAACTCTCGAGAATGTCAAAATGTAAAAACAAATAATGGTCTAATGAGAGTTATATGCGCGGTTATTAGTGCAAGAATAAAAATCGTTTTTATTATAAAAAAAATATATAATTAATTACGTATAAACGTTTCGGCTTACCTTCGAGCCATCATCAGTATGTCTAAACATTTATTGTAATTTTCTCACTCCTTCATGGCGAGACGGAAGAGTGGCGACTCAATCTCCTTATTCTATTGACAGAGGTTGATAAGTCCAGTGTGATCGAATAACAGATGAAAATCGGTGCAGATGTCAAAACCACTATTTTTTATAAAGAAAAAATTAATGCACTCATCTGTATAACCTTGAAAGATGTGAGAAGAGACATCAAAAAATAATTAAAATAAAAAATCCGTAGATTGTCCATATTGTGCAAAACAAATTCGCGGCAATGTTCCGATTATTACAACGGTTAACAATCAAGTGTCAAAATAGTACATAGTATACAAACTGATAAATAAAACGAGTGGTATTACCAACATATGTCAAACTATTGCTTAAAGATAATTAAAAACAGAAACGGCGCGTAGCTTAAATGTAAATTATTGAGGATTGAGATGTACACTGTGTATTATTTTCGACTATTAATTAATGCGTAATTAATTATATATTTTTTTGATAATAAACGATTTTTATTCTCGTACTAATAACCGTGCATATAACTCTCATTAGCCCTTTATTTGTTTTTATATTTTGATATAAATTCATCATTGGAAACTCTTTGTGGAATCTTCTAAAAGCAGAAAATAACAATTATTTAGTCATCATGCTTGGGAAAAGTTATGAAAATGGAGATTTATTACTGATTATTGCAATCGTGAATGAATTTTAAGCTTTGTATCCTTTAAAATAAAATCGATTGCACATTTATGTGCCCAAAGGCGAGTAGTAAATGCAGAGACAGCGTGCGCGTGCGTGTATCATCAGAGATAAGGATCCCATGGTTTGTCACTCCCATAGTATTCAATGATTCCCTCTGCGTGCGTGCGTGGAGAGAGGCGCACGTGCGTACTCTTACGCGTACTCTCTTTAGTTAGTTTCTCTTTTTGTATAATATAAAGTCATATGTGCACTTGCAAAATATACCTACAGTGAGTTGCCGCTCTCACCTTGCAATGTTGCTTTGTTATTTTGGGTTTGCTCGAAATCAATCATCCATTAAAGTTCCTGTGGAACATTTAAACGAATTTTTTACAAATCAAATGTATTTAAGGAGAGAGACGCTTTGACTAGTCTGAAAAATGAAGATTCTTTAAACATGAATTGCGGAAAAAGTATAAATATGATCCACTTGTAATTTCGCATTTAATACATATATTGAACTTGTTATGTTACAAAGAACCTCCGCAGAAAATGCCCGTTTTCGGTACCTCGATTTTTGAAACTTTTATTATGCCAAATAGTTACATATAATGACCCA
>NW_017300282.1:317116-320288 GCF_001594075.2 Trachymyrmex cornetzi
AGAAATACTGATCTTGCGAAAAAATACAGCAATCTATGTAAAACGTGACAGTGCCTGCACCAGTAAACGGTGTACACGATTCTGCCATTTTGGTTATCCTGAAACAAAAAATCCAAATAGTTTCATAAATTATTGAGTGCATTCTGTTTCACGCATGATATATGCATAATGCATAATTTATTCTTTAACATTCGGTGAACAACAAGGATAAATGATGCATCATGCGCATCATGCGTGAAACGGAATGCACGCGTAATGTACTCCCTATCGTCTGACATACCTTTTTTCCGTTTTTTAAAAATTGACGGAAATAAACATGTTTGAATTTTTGACACATTTTTTGATATTATATAAATGTTATTGTATTTTGGAAACTAAAAATGTTATCAATAAAATCGTCGGTCAGACGATAGGGAGTACGTTATAATTTATAAAACTATTTAGATTTTTTGTTTCAGGATAATCAAAATGGCGGAGTCGTGTACACCGTCTACTGGTACACGCACAATCACGTCAATTAGTGTATTTCACCGCAAGATCAATATTTCTCAATAAAATTTGCAACATAACAAGTTCAATATGTGTATTAAGGGGTCATGCCTACCTGTAAACTTCCAAAAAATCGATTTTTGGATTTTAATATTTTCTTAAAGTACATACTTTCAAAAATAATTAAATTCCCTGTAAATTTCAAGTCAATTCGATAAAAATTGACGAAGTTACGTGAGTTTAAAAGTATACTGGTTTGAACGTTTGAAGCAGGTATTTTAAGTAAAATTGCGTAAGTATTTTTTTTCTTTAATTTTGTACAGTCCGAACTATTGGGGGAAAATGTAGGGGATTTGATTCTAGCTGTTAGGGGTTTTTGGGGGATCCTAAAATATGTTTTAGGAGACACCTTTCAAAATCACTTGGTAAACTTCAAACGCATTTTTCTCAAAATCGCATTTTTAAAATCGGTGACCAAAATACCTCGAGAACCGCTGCATGGATCTAAATGAAATTTGGTAGGCTTCTTTAAGACTATAAAATCTAGTGCCCGATCGTGGCTTTTTTTTTCGTTGCGTATTTTTATTGATAAAAAAACGAGCGAACTTTGGTAGAAGAATCGTATCTTCGAATTTGAACAGCCGCCAATTTGTCGCAAATAAATTTTTCAAAAAAATGAACGATCGGGCACTAGATAATCTTATATATTAACTAAATTTGTCGGTCTTTTTGAGATAAACCAGCTCAAAGCTAGAGTGGTCACCGCAAAACGCTTCTAGAAAAACTGCTTCTGGGAGATTAATATCTTCCTTATTTATCGATATTTTGCAATAAAAAAAATACTGAATTATCCTCGAAATACATATATTTGAAAACATAAACGTTCATTTCAAAAGTACTTTAAATTTTTTCAAAAAAATATTCCCAAAAATACGTATTTTTCCGACCATGCAGGTAGGCATAACCCCTTAATAAAGTGTCTAATTACAAGTTGTATTTATACTTTTCCTGCAATCCATGCTCAAAGAATCTTCATTTTTCAGACTGGTCAAAGTGTACTCCCCCCTTAAGTTCGGACGATGAATCTGATTGTAAGTGAATCTGATTTGTGAGAAACAAAGGATTAGACATAGGAGAAAATGGAAAGAAATAGAAAAAATAGACAGCCAAAACGCGAAGAATTAGAAAAGAAACACATAGACTGTGTTCCACTTAACGCTCACAACCCTCGTAGAATCATTTCTTTGTCATTTATCAAATGTTAAACAAGAATAAACGATGCTCGCGAGCGTTGTAAGCGTTAAGTGGAACGCAGCTGTAGAAAGGGAATGCGCGTAAGAGTATGTGCGTGCGCCTCCTCCTCCACGCACGCACGCACGCATGCGCGCACACACACACGCACGTTCGTTCGCTCGTGCGCGCACACACAGAGCAGAGAGGATTTGGAGTCATTGAATATTATGGGAGTCCTTATCTCTAGTGCTACGCGTACGCTGTCTCTACATTTACTACTCGTCTTTCAGCACATAAATGTGCAATTGATTTTATTTCAAAGGATACAAAACTTAAAAAACGCTCATATGATCATTTCAGTAATCAATAATAAATTCCGATTTTCGTAACTTTCTCCAGGCATGGTGATTAAATAATTGTTATTTTCTGCATTTAGAAGATCCCACAAAGAGTTTCCAATGAATTTATATGTCGCCCACAATGGTCAAAATTTAGCATCCTGCTTTCGATCGCGCTATGTAAAATTCGGTCTGCCGCGTTTTTGAGGCCACTTTGAGACTGGCAGACCTGTGCACTTCGATTGTGAATATTTTCACCTTTCGAATGAAAAAAAAATTTTTGACATCTTGTGAAATAGGGTAATTACTGAAAACCCTTTAGTAATCTGCCGAGGGGTTGCGGCGGGCTGAAGCTGGGCATACGAGGTTTGTTTTGTGATTTAGTTCATCCTCTTTCGTTCTGTACAAAAATCCCGATATCTTATCATGTATTTGCACAAAAAAATTATGTAACGAAAGCTCACCTTTTTTTTGCCCTTTTGATCAAGATAAGAGAGGCAGACCAGCGGTTTTATGTACAGATATTAAGTCACCAATTTACACATTTTCAGGCTAGCATCTTATCAGGTAGCTCAGTGCTGGTAGTCAATCCGACGGTCTTCGATCGGACTAATTTAGGAGTCATTCATGTCCGGCATATTTTTTTTAATGGATTGTGGTTCAAAAAATATTAAAAAATTCATATAGCTTCTTTAACTATTCTAAATAAAGAAACTATAATAGTAATAAGGCTTAATAAATTTAAAAAACACTGAAAGAAAAAGGGTTACGAGTCTAAGATTAATCGTTATAAATAAAAATTTATAACAAAACAAAAACAAATTTCGATTCCTGTTGGATCATTATCAATGTTAACAAAAATAACAGTGGAATTATTACAAAGAGATGAGATATATAAAAATTATAATTCGCTCTCAATCGCAGTATTAATATTATCAAACACGCTCAGTATGAAGTAAATATTATAAGAATGTTTTGTAATCGGTAACCATGTATTCTTCTGGTTTATGTATGTAGATTATAGACAAAAAAAATATAATTATTTCTGTTAAAAAGTACAAATATAATGTAAAAATGTAATTTTAATAAATAATCAAATATATATATATATA
>NW_017300282.1:320536-332531 GCF_001594075.2 Trachymyrmex cornetzi
ATATATATATATATATATATAAAATCTAATAAGAGAAATACAAACTAAGAAGCAAGGAATAAAAATAAAAAAGTAATATAATATTATATGAAATGTACACTAAAATCATTAATACTAATTGAAATTGTGCGATGTATAGTTATAAAATATATATATTTAATTTAATAGCAGCTAAATTAAATGATAATAAATACCTTATAATTGTGTGTCAATATATTATAAAAGTCGTCTATTCTTAGACAATGCGATGAGAATGAAAACATCGTCATTTTTCTAAGATGTTCAGAGACAACATAAATTCGACATACTAAGACAAGAAAGTTAATGTGGTAAACTAGAAAGGAAGGAATACATAAGAGGGGGAAAATGAAGTAGTGGGAAGAGAAAGTGGAGAGAGAGGGGTTAAAAATAAAAAGAAACGCAGTTAAAAAGGAAAAAGAGATTGAATAATTTGTTAATAAGATTCAGGTAACGATTCAGTATCATTTTTTTTTTTTTATTAAGACCTTGTTTCTGTCTTTTGATGTGAATCATTTCAGACACTAATCTTTTGTTGTACGAAGATTCGTAATCTAAAATTTTCACTTCGTTCCATCTAAAATTGTGGTCAAAATTAATACGATGATCAGTTATGACAGTAGGAGAATCAGTATTCTTTCTAATATCAAAGATATGTTCGTATAATCTCGTACTTAATTTTCTTTTAGTCTGACCAACATAGCTCGCCTCACAATCGTCACAAGAAATCTTATACTACGTTCTGGTTAAATAGAAAATCTAACTTATCTTTTCCTCTCTTAATAAGACTTTTTAATGTATTAGGGATAGAAAAGGCTAGTTTACAATTAAATATACTGGAAATAGAAAGGAAACTTTCGGAAATAGATTTGACGTAAGGAATCGTAAAATATTTGTCTTTAATTTGTAAATTATGTGTAATATGTTTATTATTTATATGAAACTTTAATCTTTGTTCAATTGTAGAGAAAATAAATGAGAAAGGATAACTGTTATTTAAGAAAATATGAATAGCTTCTATCAAATTTTTTTTGTTGGAACCGTGGATGTGATAAAAGGATAATTTTGTCTATGAAGCTGATAATTGTGTCTTTTTTGTGACAAAGGGGATGATTTGAATGGAAATTAAAGAACCTTCCTGAAAACGTCTTTTTATGATAAATGTCAAATATAATTCTCTGATCATCTATGATAAGCGTTGTGTCAAGAAAACTCAATCTGCCACTTGTACCAACCTCCAAAGTAAATTGTAATCTCGTATGTAAAGAATTGAAAATATTCAAAGCATCATTTATAGGGGGTGATCCCGATTGATCACGGCTCGATTGGACACCACCAATCACAGCGACCGATGCTTAGGAGCTTTGTAGTCTCAAGCGCTGTGAGTGGCTCGTGTCCAATTGAGCCCTGTCCAACTGGGTGCCACCCCATTTATAGTATCAGATGGAACTGCGAGAATGACATCATCGACATATCTAAAATAAAACAATAGTCGTACAGATAATTTATTGATTGCTATCTTTTCTAGATCTTGCATTACAATATCGGTGATAACGGTGAACCCATTGGAGTACCAAATACTTGTTTATAAGTTTTATTATTAAAAGTAAAAAAAGTTGAATCTAAAATAAATCTAACTACAATAGTGAATTCGTTCTTAGAAATGTTTGTCGTTGAAATGTAAACCCATCTCCTATTGATGCTATTTAATGCTAGATCCACAGGAATATTAGTAAAAAGGGATACCACATCTAACGAAACATATTGAGAATCAAAACATGTGCTATTTAATTTCTCAACAAAATGGAAACTGTCTTTAATGTGACTAGAAGCTTTTGGTATGCTGTCATTAATTATATAAGAAGAGAGAAATATAATATAGTGGACTGTTAATAGAGGATACAATCACTCTCAATGGATTGCCGTCTTTATGTATTTTAGTCAAACCGTAAGCCCTAGGTATAACACCATCAGTTGTAAGCAATCTTCGATATGTTTGATCGTCAATAAACCGATCGCGCTTCCATCTTACAAGTAATGTACGTAAGTTCTGAGTCAACTTTTTAATTGGATCTTTATTAACAATTTTCTAAGTATTAGTATACTACTTACGTACATTACTTGTAAGATGGAAGAGCGATTGGTTTATTGGTGATAACCATATCGAAAATTGCTTACAACTGATGGTGTTATACCTAGGGCTTACGGTTCCAATTTGGCTCTTATGTTTTTCCCCGATTAATAAAACGTTATTTTGATTATTTGCATTATTTAGGGTTGTATATGGGACGTTTCACTTCAACTGGATTACCTGCGTGCCCAAAAATCAGCGCAATGAAAATAAATGTTTAAGGTCTTACATTAGTATGTGCATGTACTTTCGAAAGAAATGTGCTGTTTTGAGAGATCCTAATATGATGGGTCCAATATGGCGCCGAGAAGCGATGAACATCGCATGCTAATATAACATTTTCTTGCTAATTACTGTACTTTGATTTTTAAATGCACGTTTAAAAATCAATCATCACCTGCTGAAAATTGGTGAAATATTTTTTATTCTAAGACTAACTTAAAATAGTTTACCTCTTCACGCTCGGGGTTAGAAAGCTTGGGAACTAAAAGAGGTTGAAGACTCTAAGAGTATAGGGCTCAAGGTTTCATACATTGATCACCATATTAGATCTACTATTTTGAATTTCGAAATTTTGACAGCGGATTCGTAATCAGCAACCCCGAAAAACCTAGAAGTAATAATTTTCAAGCCAATTATAAGTATGTTAAGTATTTATAAATATTTATATTTAATTATAAGTATTTATAAGCCAATTATAAGGGGATAAGTACAGTAGTTTAAGCAAAAAAAATGTTACATTTGCATGCGATGTTCATCGCTTCTCGGCGCCATATTGAATCTCTCAAAACGGCACATTTCTTTCGAAAGTACATGCACATACGAATAATTTCAGTCCTTGAATGTTTATTTTCATTGCGCTGATTTTTGGGTACGCAGGTGATCCGGTTGATATAGAACGTCCTATCCATATATATTGTTACGTTCGGGCGTCCGAGTCGTGGAGACGCCTTCGCGAACGTGTTCACGCACTCCCGGCTCGCGGGAAATAAACAACACGAGAATGTATAAAAGAAGCGTTTATTGTTCAACACAGAATACACACACGTCACACTCAGAGCACACGATCGAGAATATTAATTAGTGGATCGAGAGACACATCCGAACGCAGCGACGGCTCACGTCCAAATCTGCCGATCTTGTTTATCAACAACCACACGTGTCGCTGGGCAACGCGACCTTCCGCACTAAGCGATCTACAGTGTCGGCACGACACGGGCGTAACACTGCCCTCCTCTGCTTAAATTGTCGTCCCGACAATTACGGGTTTCCCAAGAACGTTGGCCTGGAATCCGGGGCTCCTGAACAGTATCTTGCTCCCTACTGTGCTACTGCAGCAACTTCCCAGAGCACTGGTCCTCCTAGGGCCCGATCCTCTGACCTTGAGGCCTCCTGAGATTTCTCCCCTTTTCAGTTCCTTCCCGGAGGATAGCTAATCCTCCGTAGGACAGAACCCGCTTGGGCATCCCCTCGTCTTCATGAAGGGAACTCTAGGATTCTCTTGCCTCTTCTCTTGAAGCCTTGCGCTCTTGATACTTCCTTTTTCCAACAAGGGAGGGGAATTCGACTTTCCGTAGTACCTCTTTGCCCAAGTTCCCGCCTTGGCATTCGCCCAACGTCCCGCGGAAAAACTACGGAGCAAAAACCGCGGTTTTCTTAAAACAAAACAATAATTCTGCCGTTAAACCATTATCCTCACCGTTATTGCTGCATCTAATGGACCCCTCCCGACACTGCCTCCTCAGTTGGGCTCTTCGCCGTCGTTATAACTGCAGCACTCAGTAGCAGTACGCCCTTTTCACGTCGAGTAACGAGCCCACAAAGATTACAGTTCCGCCAGAACAAGTCTAGAGAGACATTCAGCATTTCTGTAACTAAAGGGAGTTATCATCGCGCAGCTTGCGCTGTCAGATAAATCTGCATTAATAAATTATGTGACACTATAATAAGGCTCTGTGTTATCGAATTGATATCTACTTAATTAATCTATTCCACGGGCCTCTCAAGATAAGGTGACAACCTATCTGTATGTACAATTTTATTTTTATATCTGTTCGACTTGCGAATGCAGTAAACAACATCACTAAATTTCCTTTCCACACAATAAGGACCTTTCTAGCTACTTTGCAATTTAGAAGCTTTTCCTCTCACCCTTCGAGGATTGTACAACCAAACCTTTTGTCCTATTTCGAAATGAATCTGCCTGGCTTTTTGATCATACTAGGTCTTGGTTCGAGAAGACTTGATATCGACCCGTTTCCTAACTTGATCGTGAACTTCTTCTAACTTTTTTTTTATTCTATTCAAATAATCGTTCGTCGAATTTCTCTACTTCAGACTTAATAGAGTTTCCTCGAAGCAGGTTTACAGGAAGTCTAAGATCTTGAGCGAAATATATTTCCGCCGGAGTAACACCAGTGGCTTCATGTCTGGAAGATCTATATGTCAAGAGATACATCGGAATCCAACGATCCCAATCCTTTTGATTTTTATCAGTGGACTTTGCCAAATAATTTAGAATCGTCTGATGTTGATGTTCCACTTGACCATCCGACTGAGGATGCAGAGCAGATGTTCTCGTTTTCTTAATTCCGAGTAATTGTGATAATTCTCGAAAAATCCTAGATTCAAAATTTCTTCCCTGATGGACTTCTAACGGAACCCCGTGTCTCGAGATAACCTGACTCAAGAAAATCTCTGTAATGGTTTTTGCTCTGATATTCTTTAAGGGGAATGCCTCTACCCACTTAGTGAAGCAAAAAATCAACGACAACTAATAAATATTTATTCCCTGAAGGAGTTACCGGAAGTGGACCAAGTATATCCATTTGAACTTTCTCAAACGGAGCTCCAACGTTGTAAATTTGAAGCGGAGATTTTCCTTTCCCTGTCGGGCCCCTATGCGCAACGTAGATTTTGCACGTTCTGCACCAATCCTCCATATCTTGTTTACAAGAAGCCCAATAAAATCTCTTACGAATTTTCTCCAAAGTGTCCTCCCGACGAAGAATCATGGATTTCCTTTAATATTTCCTGAACTCGCTTCTTAGGGACGATTAGTTGAGCAACAGTGCTTTTAAAATTTGGAGCCTTCCACATTTTATAGAGTGTACCATTCTTGATTTCTAAGGAATCCCAATAGGACCAGTATACTTTGGCGGGCGTTTCCTTAGACGCAACCTCCTGCCAAGATGGTCGGATCCCAGTCTCCTTTCCTTGAAGAATAATGGAAATGCCAGGATCTTCTAATTGCTCCTGACGCCAAGTTTCCTGGTTTTCTTCCGACAAAACTATCCTTGCAACAGCACTTCCTATTTTTGAAGCCTCCTTAATTCCTATCCTTGCACAATATTGGCACTTCGTATTTGTACAAGGGCGTTTGGATAATCCATCAGCGTTCTTATGTAAGACGCCTTTTCGGTAAATTATCTAAAAGTCATACTGTTGAAGCCTCTCCATCCAGCGTGAAAACTGGCCCTCCAACTCCTTGAAGGACATTAACTATTTAAGCGACATATGATCCGTTCGTATTAAAAATTTCCGACCATACAAATAGTGATGAAACGATTTAACTGAATCAACTATTGACAAAAGTCGCGCCGCGTAACGCAATAATTCCTCTCGGCTTTATTTAAAACACGGCTAAAATAAGAAATAACTTTTTCTCTTCCGTTTTGTCTTTGCGACAAGACTGCACCGATTCCAAAATTCGATACATCTGCATCAAGAATGAGCTCCCCCTCCTCAGTAGGAAAAGAAAGAATTGATGAGGAGATAAGAGCTTGTTTCAAATTATCGAAACTGCTCTCACATTGCTCATCCCAAACGAATTTCGTTTGATTCTCTGTAAGAACATACAGAGGTTTTGCCAATAAAGAAAATCCCTTCACAAATTTACGATAATAAGAGCATAATCCCAAAAAGCTCCGCAAATGTTTTTTATTTCGCGGTATTGGCCACTCTTTTATAGCAATAATTTTATTATTGCCTGTGGAAATCCCTGCAGCAGAAATTGAGTGTCCCAAGTACTTTACTCCTTGACCAAAAAAAGTACACTTTTTAGGATTAATTTTTAAATTTATTTCTCGCAAACGACTCAAAACTTTTCTCAAATTTTCGATCATTTCTTCAAAGCTTTTACCAAAAATAATAACGTCATCTAAATATGCTAAACAACTTTTTGAAAGAAACTTTTGTAAAATTTGCTCCATCACTCGCTAAAATGTGGCTGGAGTGTTACATAAACCGAAGGGCATCACTTTAAATTGCCACAATCCGTTTCCGATAGAGAATGCCGTCTTTTCTCTATCCTCTGGCCGAATTTTAGTTTGCCAGTATCCGCTTTTTAAATCTAATGTAGAATACCAAGAATTACCTGCGAGCTGATCGAAGATGTCGTCTATTCTGGGCAAGGGATAAGAATCTTTAGTAGTAACATCATTTAGCTTACGATAATCAATACAGAATCTTATCGTCCCATCCTTTTTTTTCCTCACTAACACAGCTGGAAACATCCAAGGACTTATTGATTCCTTTCCTCGTATTGATAGGAATTCAACGAAAAACCTGCTTAATGGGGAGAGAATCCTTTATATTAATTGCATGTTCCCCAACCTCACAATTTCCAGCAACAATTTCCTCAGCAAATATTTCACGAAATTCAATAAGAAACCTTGCAAAGAGTTCTTTCTCTGAGATTGATTTAAATGTTTAGAATCCTTTTCAAAAAGAGATCTCAAATTCGATGGAATATTAAAAGACTTTTCTATTCGACAACATTGAATATTATTCTTCACTATTTCTTTTTGACCATGAAAGGATGGACTCGAATATTTCCCAAATTAATCTTTTTAAGAAAATCTACACCAAGAATACAATCATCGTTAATTTTTGCAACCACATTGCAATCTCTACTAAATAATTCCCAGTCGAACTATTGTATGCATTTTATAATCAGTTGTAACTTTCTCGCTCGTGGGATATTTCAAATTACAATTATTTATCTTAACTTTGAAATCATCCGATCCCACCAAATCATCATTTAAAATAGAAATATCAGAGCCAGTGTCTATTCTAAAGTTACAATGCTTATTATTTATCTTCCCTTCGAAACAGAAATTCATTGAATTATATTTAAATCTATTTATCCTGAAAGAACATTGATTAGTGACAAGATTACATTGGGGTGATCCCGATTGACCACGGCTCGATTGGACACCACCAATCACAGCGACCGGTGCTTAAGAGCTTTGTAGTCTCAAGCGCTGTGAGTGGCTCGTGTCCAATTGAGCCGTGTCCAACTGGGTGCCACCCATCTCATCTTATTCTTTTTTTTTTTAGATGTACTTTCTAGCATACGAATGGATTTGATAACGGATTCTGACATCAATATTCTTCAATCGAGAAAAATCCAGTTCAAAGGAAGTAGTTGCGACGAAAGATTGAATGAACTTTGCACTTACATGAATCAATTATAGGTTGATACAATATGTTTATTACCCACGTGTTATTTGTGCAAGGTTTTGAACACGACAATGCTCGATAAAATTGACGGTGATGAAACTCTGCTGATAGAAGATGATGTCGACTGTGCTCCAGCAATGAAAAAAAAGGGTACAAAATTTTGGAAGATAAAGACGACAAAGTTTTGGAAACAATTGGCATTGAAAGAGTAATAGCGATTAAAATTGGCGCTGAAGTGATGATTCGACAAAACATTGATGTAACTTTGGGACTTGTCAATGGGACGATAGGCAATGTAGTTGCAGTTAATCGCTGTGTTTACGGAAATCGTATTGATTTCATTAAAATCGTTATTTCGGATAACAAAGAAATCACAATAACGAAAGTAGATATTAAATTCGAAGTATTCTCCACAGAATGGTGGTACATCGGAAACAATTTCCATTGTCTCTCAATTATGGAATAACTATACACAAAAGTCAAGGAATTACGTGTAAAAATGCAATGATGGATCTAGGAACGAGTATGTTCAGTGATGGTCAAGCTATGTAGGTTTGTCACGAATGAGTACACTGGAAGGCCTATATTTGATCAATTTCAATCCGGCATCCGTAAAAGCAAACTCGGGAGCCATTGTAGAATATAATCGACTGAGATCTATGTTTAAAGCTCAGCTACCACAAATCAATTCGTCCGAGAAAAAGGCTGAAAATTCACGACTGTCTATGGGCCATACCTAATATCATTGATGATGTACAAAATTATGGTTGCAAGGAACCAGAAAATATAATTACAAGGAAAATATACGGCCTCTGCAACAACGATCATATTTCTTGTTACGCTAATGTAACATTGCAATGTGCGTTTCATTGTGTACGTATCATGCAACAAATACTGAAAAATAAAGTATCGGACGCAATGACTGATGCTATCTACGCGTATGCTAAGCGTAAGTGTTGCAATATTCTAGCGGTTAGAAGATCTATCGGAGAACGAACACAACAAGACGTTTCGGAATTTTTCACGGTTTTCATGTCGACGTATTCCGAAATAAAGGATGTATTAGAACTCGAATTGAAGCACGTAACATCTTGTTTAAATGCCAAATGTAATTACAACGTAACTACGCTGGAAAATAGTTGTTTGCTAATATTAACTATAAAGTCGACATTAAAAAGGAAAAAATGTGTCACTCTGCAATGGGAAACGATAAATGGCAATTGTAACGAATGTAAGGGTACCGTTTTGAAAAAGAAAACCGTAATCGAATCGACTTTATCCGTCTTAGTAATACAGCTCAATTTATACACTTTTGTAAACGGTGCTTCTAAAAATATCGATAATCGGATTAACGCCGTACCGACGAGTACTACCACGATTAAAAAAAAGTACAAGTTAATAAGCGCTATTCCTAGTAGCACAAATTATTGGCGCAATATTGGAAAAAGAATGTACAGCCAATATTAAAGCATTGGATAACCAATATTGGTCCAGTATTGTAAAGTAGACGCCTAGTCATATCTAGCCAATATTGGTTCAACAATATTGGACCAATATTGGGGATTCAATTTTTACCAAATGTTTTACATTGGCTATACATTGTTTTTCCAATATTTCGCCAATATTGGGCAAAAATTTAATCTCCAATATTGGTCCAATATTGTAAAGTAGACGCCTAGTCATATTTAGTCAATATTGGGGATTCAATTCTTACCCAATGTTTTACATTGGCTATATATGGTTTTTCAATATTCGCTAATATTCCTGAAATAATATATAATTAATATTAGAAATAATTGAGTGAAAATTCCTACGGGATTCGAACCTGGGACCTTTGGACTATGAGTCTTCTGCGTTATGTGCTGCACCTTTTCTTCGATTAATAAATGTGTTACTTAA
Source organism: Trachymyrmex cornetzi (assembly GCF_001594075.2). NCBI lineage: Eukaryota > Metazoa > Arthropoda > Insecta > Hymenoptera > Formicidae > Trachymyrmex > Trachymyrmex cornetzi. Next base: position 330,048 of record NW_017300282.1, read on the forward strand.
TTGTATATATATGATATAAACAATCTATCCACAATATATATCCAATAATAAAGACAAATGAATAAATAAATAATAAATAAATAACAAATAAAGACAATATTAGGTAATGATTGATATGCAATATTGGCTACACATTGGCATTTATTATATAGCCAATATTGTGTAACCACTGACACGCAATATTGGCTACACATTGGTACTTATTATATAATCAATATTGGCATTACATTGGAAAATATTGGCCAATGTATCGCCAATGTAGAGCCAATATTGTGTAACGACTGACGTGCAATATTTTAACATTCTTATTTTAACGGGTCATGGGTGGTTTGGGGCCTACCTTTTTAGATACAGCGTAACGCGTCGCCGATTTGTGCGCATTGTCATGCAACTGCGGATACGGCGATGCATACGTTGTTGTTTTCCCGTCTTGGGTCATGGAGAGAATGTCACTTTTTGAGCAGTTGGGGCTCGATTTCCCTGACAGGGCATACGGTTCTATTGTCAGGGTGGCTATGTGCTTGGCTGCGTGGACGGTCCTCGCGAATTTCTGCTAGGCTGTCGTGCGCAAGAAGGAACGGGCCGAGTGGGAGCGTCTGACCCTGGAGAGGCAAAGGACTTTTCTGGAGTTTGACGACAACCATGTGTAAAAATGTGTATATAATGTACATGTTTCGGATTGTGTTTAATTTAATAAAATATAGGATATGATTCTAACTTTAAGTAGTGTAGTGACCATGGAGGTGGGAGCGTATACTCCACGACATGGGTGCACCCTGATGAAATGCCGGATAGGCGTTTCCTAGGTGTGTTCAATGTGGTCTTACGGTAGTGCTGAATAGAGGGAGTTTTTTAGCAGGTAGGCGATGATGTCCGTTGTCCTTATAGGAGGAACGCAGACTTATCGAATCTTGCACAATCAGGAGACCGGCTCCTGGGTGTCTTCCCCTCATCTGGTTATGTTCTCTTTTAGTAGCATCCCGGATGAGGGGCTATGTGAAGATTTTTCTCCTCCTCGCAAAAAAAAAATATTTATACAATATTCAGGGATGGGAAGCAACTCGTTACTTGTAACGAAGTTACAGTTAGAGTTACTTTTTTTCAGTAACTGTAACTTAACTTCGTTACTTTCTTTCCATCTGTAATTATAACTTAACTTAGTTACATCTTTTAAGTAACTAGTAACTAATTTAATAGTTACTTTCATAGTTATTTTATATATTTTAAACTTATTTGTCCACGGTAGTGTCCACTTGGCGCTACAAATACTTCGAAACATTTGATTAATCAGATGAAAGAAATTTAATTAAAGCGTTCAATGAACTCTTGTATCTGTTTGGTCTATATTTTGGGGTCTAATGGAATCCGCCAATCAAATACAAGAGCGCTCAATGAACGGTTGTAGACCATTTTGGATTAGTGCTGGAATTTATTTGCAACTTTTAGCCGAGTATAAAAAGAATTTTTTTTTACAAAAAACATTGTATATGTGTGCTATTTCATATTCATATTCATATTCATATGTGTTTATATTACTTTAACGAAGAACGTCTTTGCCATATAATTTTTTTATCTTTTTGAATAAAATTGGATAACATGTAAATTTAAGCCAGTCTTTTTCTTTTAATTGTCCTTGGCATTCTGATGACCCCGTGTATTATCCTTGTTTAATATTAGGTAAAAAACAAAGGTAAAACGATACATGAAGGGCAGTTGGATAACGTTTCTGAATACAGCCTTAATGGTATCGATACTACGAATAAAAATTCCGATGAAAAAAGTAACTTAAAAGTAACTTAAAGTTACTTTTTCAATAACTGTAACTGTAACGAATTACTTTTCAGAGTCAATAACTTGTAACGGTAATTAATTACTTTTTGAAAGAGAAAAACTGTAACTGTAATTAATTACTTTTACAAAGTAACTTTCCCATCCCTGACAATATTACAAATGCATTCTGTTGCATTCGAAATAAATATTGAAGGTCGTTTTACAATAGGAGAGACGAAGAAAAAATATATATGGTTGCGTTTACACGAGAATGGGCGACAGAGGGGCCCCCATTCTTTATTTGAAATATATTTATAGAATATTAAGAATTCATTCTGTTGCAATTGAAATAAATATGTAATGTATGATCAATATTTATTACAATTATAACAGTTACATATATACTATTAAGTATAATATCTATGTAAATGATATATATTTATATGTTTATATGTACCATATGTTTTAATTTTATGTAACTGTCTTGTATGAATTGTAGCTTATAGAAGGTTACGTGACAAGAATCGTAAATACATTTGCGATACTTGCATTACTAGAAAGCTGCCCCATATATCTTTTTTTTTTTTTTGTGACGGAAGGGAAATGCCTAACGCATACTCCGGGCCTCGGGGGAGAGCCCGGGGTTATGTGGGGCTTGCACCCACTAAAACCCCTCCGGGTGTCCTGCGCTGGCCGCTGTTAGGGGCCCCCGGG
>NW_017300282.1:333713-334653 GCF_001594075.2 Trachymyrmex cornetzi
TAAAGCGTATTCTCAAAAATGTAAAGCATTACTTTAAAAATTTACACTTTTATCTGATAATATATTATCTAACAATATACATATAATACCATGACAAGTAACTGATGTGTTATTAAAAGTGCCATTTCAAAAAGTGAACATACATCAATTGTATTCCCAAAAATTGAAACTTTCAACAATTTCAATGATTATCTAATATTTTGTATATTTTGAAAGAGAATTAAATACCCACTACTTTAATTGGAAGAGAAAATGTCTTTGTGTGTGAATGAATTGTGATATAATAATTTCATTTAAGAGGAATTTAAACCATTTGGATTGGAATAGAAAGATCCTTCAATAAGATGTACGTACATTTAGGTTTCATTGTATAAAAATTAAAGATAGTATTATTTGGATTAAGTAAATAAAGAAATGGGATTTGGCGCTAGTTCTTGATATATCAAACCCCTTTATGGGAGTGATACATATCATTAAAGTCAATATTATTGATTTAATTTGGTATCCGAATTACATGGAATTTAACTTGCCGCCAATTGTTGATATCAAATCTTTTTTATGATCAATACATAAAATTTTGAGGAATTTAACTTGGCGCCAATTTTGTTGATATCAAATCTTTTATATGAATGATACATATCATTAGAGTTAAGTAATATATACAAAGGACCGGTTTCACCACCCCGATTAAGCCGAATCAACCATAAGTGTCAACCATAAGTGGTCAATTCCACTAAACAGCAAACCCGATTAGACAGTTCCATGGCGAATTAGGTAATTGGCGTTGGTGAAATCGGCCCAAATAATTTTTACGAAAGCACGCACGCTTAGCGCTTTTTTTATCTTTTTTTAAAAAGGTATGTTTGCATAAATAACAAGAAACAGTACCATTTGTGTTTTACTTTTTAATTTGATAGATAAAATTTAATATTATAGGGTG
>NW_017300282.1:334909-335421 GCF_001594075.2 Trachymyrmex cornetzi
TTATGGGTCAAAGTTGACCATAGAGGTCATTTCAAAGACAAATTCCTAATCGAAGCAGAAAGCCAAAAAATCTTGATTTTTCCCGGATAGTGTTTGTGAGAAAAATTGTTGGATGTCGAGGGGAGACCAAACCATGACCTTGACAATGTCCTTGAACCCATATTTTCATGACCATTTCAAGGTCAAGTGGGGATTTTTAATAAAATTTTATGCTGGGGATAAATGTAATTTCCTCTAAATCGACCTAGCGTGAGTTGGGCTGTTTGTTGGTTCGCACTTACCTAGACAACCAAGGGGCCTAACACAGAACTGGATACTTACCTCGGTAGAGATAACCCACCAGTCACATAGTGCAAAACCCTGTCCCACAGCGACCTTGGTTCAGCGCTTAAGCCTTCCCACCATCTACAAGGTCCTATAGCCCCTAGGGAAGGTATGTGACCCAGCCAGTTAAGGCAAGGTCGTGTGGTGACCCAGCCAGTGAAGGCAAGGTCGAGTGGTGACCCAGCCAG
>NW_017300282.1:335921-336513 GCF_001594075.2 Trachymyrmex cornetzi
ATTTTCTGGTGACCAATAGTGGCAATTATGCCTATTGAGACTACCATTGCTGATGAATGTTGCTTCATCACTGAAACAAACATTACTGAAAAAATCTGAATTCTGATCTAACATCTCAAGAGTCCATCTACAAAATTGTACTCTGAGTACGTAGTCGGCCTTACTTAATTCCTGTACCAGAGTAATATGATACGGATGGTAATTGACTGATCGTAACAATCTGTATACCGTAGTTTGAGGGATTCCCAGTTCTCGTTCTACTTGACGGGTACTAATATGGGGATTTTGATGAACTATAGCCAAAACTGCGATCTAGGATCATTATTATTATGAAGTCTATTCCTTCGCCTTTTGCGATGAAGTGGATTATTACGAAATCTCCTTTCAATGTTCATAATTTGTTGAGCAGTAGAATGGCGGCGATTTGGGAATCGCTCCGCATAAGTACGGACAATAAATCTGTAATTTCTACCACATTCACCAAAGAATATCAACTACTTCTGTAGGCGTATAATTTGCCATTTTACTGACCAGAATTTTATCAGATTACAAATGTTAAAAAAAATACATAAACACTTGTGACTTTGGCACT
>NW_017300282.1:336949-338073 GCF_001594075.2 Trachymyrmex cornetzi
AATTGAAAGTAGACCTTCAAATAACCTTGAAAATGAAGGTCAAGGTCATTGTCAAGGTCATAGTTCAATCAGCCCCTTCATATCCAACAATTTTTGTTTTAAACATTTTTTTATTTAATCGCGATGTTTGAAGTTATTTGGCTGTCTAAGTTAAAATGGATCACCCTGTATACAAAGGACCGGTTTCACCATCATATTTACATCATATATCATATGTAGATAAACAGGTAAACAAAAAAATATTTTTTGAAATGAAGATTCTCCGACTTAAGGGGATGCTGGAGTGTCCTGTTTTACCATTAATTTTTAAAGACTCTTTTCTCTTAATTGTGTTTATGGATTGAAATATGTTTATGGATTGAAAAGTCCTTCTCCACAATTAAAGTATCGACAACAACACAGGCTGCCAGCTACAATTTAATACGAAAAATGAAAGAAAATTAAAAATTGTAATTTTGTCACCGGCTTCTGTAGTTCAACTCGTCACAATGTGTACTGCATATAAGAGTTTCAGATTTTACCAGTTTAAAATAAGTAGCCAGCAGCCTACAGGAAACCTCGAAGAACAATATTATGCTTTTAGAAACGAGGTAGGGGTTTTAGTATAAAAGAAAAGAGTCGCCGAAAATTTCGTTTGTAGGGGAAAGTTGCTGAACGCGTACCACTTAACGTATTTTTTATTATATTTCTCATTTAGAACTGATTTGTGTGCAAATGAAGATTAGAAATTGTACTTTGATATTTCAAGTACCTATTATTACACGTTTTATCTTCTATCAATATCAAATTAATTCACTGGGAGTCTTTTTGCAACATGCTGCAAAAGGTCCGATTTAGGCAACCGGTCGCCTAAATCGTACCTGTAAGTATCCCAAATCGTACCGTCTTTGAAATTGACAAAATATAATATTATTTCTAATTATTCTTATACAGGCGTTTGGAAACATTGCTCGGATGCATCATGATTGTTTTATCTTTTATGTTGTTCCAAAGCAAAGACAAAATGATGCATTCGAAGCACCATAACCTAAAAGGTAGCGATTCCGGATGAAGCCATATATAAGAGGTGGTACGATTTAGGAAACTTAATCGATTTTATAAAAATATTTATTTAATCTTTGTAA
>NW_017300282.1:338712-339657 GCF_001594075.2 Trachymyrmex cornetzi
ATTGATTACTTTAGTTATGTCTTTTTTGTCGTGTCCGTTTTTCTGTAAGGCTAATTTTAGATGGTTGAGTTCTGTCTGTAGATGTTCTTTGTCACAGATGGTGAAAGCTCTATGTTCCTTCCTAGATGTTCTTGTCTCTAAGAAAGCTGACGGTACCCTAGGCCATCAAGTGTACAGAAAACCAACACACACAGACAGGTACCTACATACCGAATCGCACCACCACCCAGCACAAAAACAGTCAGCAATCGACTCACTAGTACATAGAGCTTTCACCATCTGTGACAAAGAACATCTACAGACAGAACTCAACCACCTAAAACTAGCCTTACAGAAAAACGGACACGACAAAAAAGACATAACTAAAGTAATCAATAAACATGCAAACAAGACAACGAACCCTGACACACAACCAGACGAAAGGATACTAGCCTTCCTTCCATTCGTTAAAGGAACAACAGACCGGATCGGCAGGATATTAAACAAACACAATATCCGAACTATCTTCAAACCACCCAAAAAGATAGGACAAATCTTAAGAAATCCCAAAGATCAAAGACCTCCACTCAGCTCCGCAGGAGTATACAAAATACCTTGCTCCTGCGGGCAAGTATACATTGGAGAAACCGGGAGAATGGTCAACCTACGGATAAAAGAACACTAACGTGACGTCAGACTAAAACACTACACACAGTCGGCATTATCAGAACACAATATCGAAACAGGACATCAAATACAGTTCGATAAAACGATCACAATAGCCAACGTTACATCATACTTTCCAAGAAAGTATAGAGAAGCCATAGAGATACAAAAACACCCTAACAATCTGAATAGAGATAATGGCTACAACATAAATAAAATATGGAAGTCCATCCTCCCGGCTACCGAAAACCGGCCGGCTTCCTCTCTCCCCCTCTACTCACAATTTTCTTCTCCCCCCCC
>NW_017300282.1:340107-341814 GCF_001594075.2 Trachymyrmex cornetzi
AAACGAGCAGTATTTTAGTGTCATCTATACTGCAAAGAAGAAGTAATCTTATTTTGTTCTAAAAAGTTCTTTCATAAAATATTTTTGTGAAAAAGAGCTATATACTTACGTTTCCTTTTTCACTTCCATTTTGAAACCAATTTCTATTATTATAAATATGTAATTATATAGATAGTACATATGTTGTGAAAGGCCCAAAAAAGAGTTGGATTGTTTATTTATCCCATTATTTATCGCATTAAATAAACGTGAATTTTTATACACTCTTATAAGTTATAATTTGTGTTGGCTCTAAAAGGCTTTTTTATGAAACACTCTATATATATATATATACATATATGTATTTTTTGTGTTTTAGCTGGTCTTAACTGCAAGAGAGTTAATATTAAATGTTATAACAGTTTTGGAAACAATTTTTCAAGCTATGAAGAATGATGATATTCGAGATATGAGCGACTTATATTTTTCTACAGTTTATAAAGATCATAATATATGTATTAAATCTGAATGTGAAGCAAATGCGTGGCATGAAGGAGAACGTGGTATCGAGGCTAGAAGATTGCTCGGTATACTTTCGCACATTAGTATTGAATCGTTATACTTAAGTAATTATTTAGCAGGAAAATCACAATTGCTCACACGAAGTGATGAATGTTACAATTATTATCTGCAACAAATGACACGTTATAATACATGGCCAAAGAAGGGCCATGAATTTGAAATGCTTGAGATTATCCTAGAATGTGTCACTTTAATAGAACACGTTGTAAGTATGCTCTAGTGTATCGTTTTAGATATTAATTTTTGTAAGTATGCTCTAGTGTATCGTTTTAGATATTAATTTTTGTCAAATAATTTTTAACAATGGTAAATATTATTTGCAGAGGAGATCTCATCAGTTTACAGGTCTTATAAATGCAATTGTAAAACTACTATGTAATGTGCAACAGAAAGTGGGTTATTGTGATAAAGGGTATATTAATAGTATTATTATGATTAAACTGTCCGACAAAAATTTTTTTTTTCGAAGTACCGGAATAAGATTAGCTATTCTTTATAGTTTTTTAGATGTTATATTTCCCAATTGCTTCATGTCACAATTTTGAAAAATTTGTAATTCGATTTGAAAAAAGATTATTTTTATGTACTTTGTCAGATTATAACTATGATGTATGATATACTGGAGAAGTTTCATTGTAATCAAAATTAAATTTGCTGTTAGGACTCTCAACTTTCAAAAGAATTTTTTAGTGTTGGATGCGGTTAATAAGATGATAGTTAATAAGGTTAATAGTTAAATATGAAGGTAAAAGTTCCGATTAGGGGATCCCCCCTCAATGACCTCGATCTTGACATATATTGTCAAGGTCATGACCCTGAGTAACCTCCAACAGGTTTTAGCCGTCGCTCACCCTTCGTCGAAGAGTTATTAACAATCAAAGTTTTACTATATATTGCAAAAATTCTCTATTTTAAAATAAATACACACACACGGGGGGGGGGATGAACAGTGCTAGTGTTGTCGATTGGACAAATTTTTGTCGAGAGGGAGTTGTGCACATATATGTATGTATATGTACACAACTGTCACCTTCGACTCTCACCCCCCTCTCCCCCTGCTTCAAGGGCACCCGACTCTCATCTTCGACTCTCCCCTGCTTCAGGGGCGCACGACTTTCACCTTCGACTCTCACCCCCTCTCCCCCC
>NW_017300282.1:341963-344197 GCF_001594075.2 Trachymyrmex cornetzi
GGGGGGGGGTGAGAGTCGGAGGTGAGAGTCGTGCGCCCTTGAAAGTCACAAACTATGTAGAATAGTATTTAATATTGCATATATGTATAGCAAAAATAATACGTTATTTTTCGAACTTCTTTTATTAATAACTTTTTAACGAGGGACGAGCGACGGCTAAAACTTGTTGGAGGTTACTCAGGGTCATGACCTTGACAATATATGTCAAGGTCAAGGTCATGGGGTGGGGTCCCCTAATCGGAACTTTTACCAAATATGGGATCTATTCCAGAAAAGCTGTAAATTAAGGGTCCATTCTACCTTGCTGGGATCAAAAAATTGAAAAATTTTTTTGCATAATTTGATAGTCTCAGGTGTAGAATATTGTGTTGAACCCTTTAACGTGGTAAATATAGGCGTAAATAATAAAAAAAATGAACTTGAAACTTTAAACACGTTTTTCGCGACAACATTTTTCGATCTAACAGAAGTGATAGAGCAAAAACTATTGAACATATCGCTTTCAAATTTTGTGCGATTATAGAGCACTGTTTTTTTCTACCAGATAGCCTACAATTATATCAATATCAATGATATTTTTAAAACACGTAATTAAGAAACGGACAATTGAGAGTGCAAATTCGCGGTAACTCATGCGTTTTATTTTAACAAAAAATATATATGTCAGCCTTACATAGTCTTAGCATCTGAATCGGACGTTTCGGCTACATTCAGCCATCTTCATCGATATTGAGAGTAATACAGTAATCGTTGTAATGTTATAAGCAGTTATACGTTAATAATGACAAAGTGCAGAAAGAAAGTCTCAAATTACAAACTTTTTTGGATGAGTAACTATTAGATAGTTGTTTGACTAACAAGTAAACCTACGGAGGTGTCATTCATCGATTTCAATAAAACTTTGCATATTTGTAGAACTTTGAAAAATATTTGACACGCATTTTTTTTATCTGCAATAGTCCACTCTAAAGGATGGAAACTACCCCTTAAAGGTAAGGGATAGATTTAACATATTAGGTGCAATAAGTTGAAAATTTTAAAAGGTAAAATGAGTTAAGGGGATTTTGTGTCGCTGAAACTAAATCTTATGTCAAAAGTATGATATCCAAAATGGCTGACCCAATATGGCGTCCCGATACATTAAAATTTTTATCAAAATGAGTAAATTTTAAGAATTCTTGTCATCAATTAAAATTTCCGACTTTGGATCGATGATTTTAAATATGGTGTTAGAGATTAAAGATATAAAATAAAAAATGGCGGTCTCAATATGGCAGCTATATACGTTAAAATTTATAATTTTTGCAAAAAATGTATTGATACAAGGTCCTCACCTTTCGGGGTGCTTTTTTACAGTGAGTCCCCTTGTCTCTCACCTTTCGGGGTGCTTTTTTACAGTGAGTCCCCTTGCCTCTCACCTTTCGTGATGCTTTTTTACAGTGAGTCCCCTTGCTTGTCACCTTTCGGGGTTCTTTTTTACAGTGAGTCCCCTTGCCTCTCACCTTTCACATGTTAAGTTTATTCTTGAAAATTTTTGCAAATGTGATAATCTGTAAAGAAATGGTTCATGCATAAAGATTTTTTGGACCATGCACATCTAATTACCGTTGAAGTACTACACAAATTACAGATTGCCGCACATTTCTTAAAACAGTAATCAACAGGATTGAAGGGTTTATGGTAGCGTGTTCGTTTGATAAAAATTTATTAAACTTTCTATAAAATAATTGGTCCTGAAAAGGACCGTTTTTATGTTTACAATTTATGTGGCCCTGAAAAGGGCCGTTTGTGACAAAAACTATATTAACTTTCTCTGTAAAAGATTGTTGGTTTGGTCTGAGTAAATCTCTTAGGTCCCCAAAGCCTTCTTCGTGTTAAGTCAAGAGAGTAGGATCCAGGAGGTGAGTCTGGTGGTGTGTAGCTTGTTGGTGATCCTGGTGGTGTGAATGTTTCCTTCTGTGATGTGAAGTCGCTCTGCGTTTCTCGGTGAACTACCGTAGGTCGGCTCAGCGTTCCTCGGTGAACTCTACGAACAGGCAGGGTCTGCGTTGCCTTCGTAGAAAAGTCGCTCGGAGATCTAGGTAGCGGAGACAGGAGCGGCGGCGTTGCTGAATAGCTTGGAGACAGAGGTCTCCTAACCCTCGGGTCGTTACTGGCCAGGAAGAAGCTCGGAGGTCTTGTGAGAACCGGCGAAGAATTCTCCACCTTAAGTAGTCGCCAGATCACTGGGGGGG
>NW_017300282.1:344304-348870 GCF_001594075.2 Trachymyrmex cornetzi
GACGAGAGACAGGCTCCACGGTTACACCACAAAAAGGATGGTACTCTTGCAGTATGTTGCAAAAGACGAAATCAAGCCGTTGGTCATGCCTTTATATAGCCGTTCAGAGTTTTTCAGAATACGAGAAGATCTGCCGAAATGCGCCTTCTATTAATTTCTTGAGAAATTAATTTTTTCCGAATCACTTCAAGTAGGTCTTGGAAACAAATGCATCCGCATGAAGTTTGCTTCGTTCGAGTTGTTCGAAATATGTATGTGGTGTCAAATAGACCGCCACAAGGATTATCAAATTCAGGAAGTTTTTCCGATATGTAACCACTTTTATACCAAGCGTATTTAATAAGATTTTTAAATCGAGGGGAAGAAAACTGGATATGGATTAGTGATTGGAGCTTGATAATATTATTACGGTGATGCAAATTTATGTCATGATTGTATAAAACAACTGTGCCCGAAAAATATCTGATAAAATTTTTCCAAGATCTGAAGAAGAATACATCAAGCGGTTGTATCATTCCTGTTGTACCTGCAGGAATGTTTTCAATTTGGATCAATTTTTTTGATTTTGGAAATGATTCAAATAATTTTGAATTTTGACCACTCCGCGAGTCCAATAGCAACACACTTTTATCACTGGATGATGGGAGAAACACTTCCTGGAACCATGTTTTTACAAGAGCGGATGTTAATTTACCTGAATTTGAAGTGAATACAAGTACATTTTCAGCCTTAAACAAATTTTTTTGTATTCGCGGTCCAAATTTTCCATCTGTCCCTTGCAGTACAATTAATAAGGGCGATACTAAAACACCACTTGCAGAAATAATAGACTGAATCGTGTAACTGTGAGTCATCGAATTTATAGATTGAGTCAGTGCTTCAACTTTTAATTCTCCTTTAAATGATAAAGTACGTCCGATATACATTTCTAAATTGAAACCTGATTGATCAGAATTCCAAACATTGTTTTCTCCAACTATTAAAATTTTTTCTTTTTATCTTGTACAAATGTCAATGCTTGTTCTTTAAGTTTATCTTTATTAGTCAATGTTTTTTGTGTTACAAATTTATTTATTTTTCTAGAAATAATTCTATGGTTTCGCTTGAATTCATGAATTCATTTTGTAGAAGCTGTAAATAGATTTGACGACAAACAGACGTCATCTCGCGCTTTTAAAGCCCATCTGCGAATGTCTATGTCGTGAACTGTCAAAGACTTTCCTACAGCTTCTTGAAATTGTGTGAGTCAAAACATATTCAGAAATTTTTTTTAATTTATTATATCGGGATCCGTCATTCATGATTTGTTCTTCCCATCGATATAACTGTCGCTTGGATTTCAATTGTCTAAACCTTTGTTGCACTGTTTCAAATTTTAATTTCTTTTTTATCTCTGAATTCCAAAAGTTTATAACTTTTCTTTTGTACTCTTATCTATTTCTTCATTTGGAGTTGCACAGAAATAAAAATTCTCATCGATATTAAAATTATCGCCATCATTTTCAATTGAAATAGATTCCGGAATAGTATTTTTATTTTCAAAAGAAAGGGCAGAGTATGTTTCTACAAATAGAGAATCTTGAATTGCATTTTTAATAAAACTTTCTATTTGAAAGCTGAAAGCCTTTTCATCTTCATTTATAATAGATTCTAAATTATATTGAGGTTGATCAAAGGCTATTGTTAAAAGCTTTAAAATATTTTTTGGATTCATGATGTTACAGAAAAAAATAAATAAGAAATTAGAAAATTCAAATGATTTGGATAATAAACTAGTAAATTAGCAATAAAATTACACGAGAGTGTCAACAACTCGACATGTGCCTAAAGATAAAAATAGTCGTAATATTTGAAAATAAAACAAAATAACACGAATTTGGAAACAATTGCTGCAAAAGGTATAAGTCACATAGATGTAGTACGGATATGGACTGCTCATGAACAGGGCTCGGAAGTTCGTGCGCGATCTCGAGTCGCGCGTGGAATAGAGCACGAGTAAGTCGAACTCTCGCTGAAATGAGATAGCGCTCGAGGAAATTCGATGTTCGCCGATCATGGCCGATCTATGTTGACGATTTCAGCTGTGTGACGTACCTACAATTTTTTTCAACTCTGTTGAAAAAACGTAAACACCAGACCGCTCCTATCTACAGTATACGTATGCGTCAGTGAAAATGGAAAACGTTTGTTACGCCCGCCGCGTCTACTCATGATCGCACGTGGCACGTAGAGAAAAACTTTAAATTTCATACTTTTGACATAAGATTTAGTTTCAGCAACCCCAAAAACCCCTTGACCCATTTTACTTTTTAAAATTTTCAACTTATTGCACCTAATATGTTAAATCTATTCCTTACTTTTAAGAGGTAGTTTCCACCCTTCAGAGTGGACCATTGCAGATAAAAAAAAATACGTGTTAAATATTTTTCAAAGTTCTACAAATATGTAAAGTTTCATTGAAATCGGTGAGTGACACCTCCGTAGGTTTACTTGTAAGTGAACACTAAAGAAGATTATAAAATAGATATTAGTAAAGACAGTTACACAAATTTATGCAAAATATATTAAAGATATATTCACTACATTTAATGACTACACATATGATATAGCATGGTTCAGAAGATTAAAATTACACAACATTAAAAATTAAAGACATTTGTTTCTCGAACAGAGTTTAGTATAAAAAATGAGCGTTATGAAATAAATGATGTGTATAGAAATAAAAAAATAAAACAAACGAAGACAGTCAAATAATAAAGTTTTGAAGATATAAATGTCATAAATAAAAATTATGTAGTCAAACTCATTTTATGATGTGCTATTATGATATTAAAACTTATTTAGAACGTTCGAATACGCATGGTGTAAAAACTCGGTGTCGGATTTAGCATTTAGACCATTCTCTTGACGTCTAATGTTAAGCATTTCTGAAATTAGTCTCCTCCCCAAATATTTTTCATTGTCTAAAATTTCGGTGTTCTCCCAACAACTCATGATCTAATTGTAATCTATGTTCAGAAATGACAGATTTCCAGTTTTCTTATCGATGTCATTTTGTTCAGTTATCCTTTTTAATTTTTTGCCAAAAATGATATTTTTTATCGCAAAAACAAAAGTACAATTTAAGGTAAAAAAATCGAACTTTTCTTTCAAATAACCGCCATTTTGTTAATTTTTATCTGAAGTCAATTATCATAGATCTATCCAGTAGAGACATTCTTTCTGAATAGAAAATTCGTTTTTTGAACTGTTTCCGATTAGAGACCCTCTAATCAGAGTCTGGCCACCTTCTCCTCGGTTTGTGATTGGTCCGACATTTTTCATTTAAATGCATAATGAAAATACATTATGCTTTTATTTTAAATGCATGATGCATGACCATGGATTTGTTGTCGTAATATTTATGATTAGACGCTACTAAATTTTTACGTTTTTAAATTTTAATCGCCAGCTAATCGCCCGAACGTGCCAGAATGTTCCTCAAAAACTATGAAGCTTATAGAGCGTCTCTATAGAGCTGCAACTTACAGTGCCACTGTAGAGTAAGATGAAGTGAGATAGCACGATTTTTCTCGTACAATTTCGATGAAAAATGACGGCCACTTCAGGTGGCCACATTCTGATTAGAGGGTTTCTATTTCAAATGATTAGTGCCACCTGCAGTACTTCCGTTCTGGTGCCATGTTCAAGTCGGAAAAACTTCTTTCCCGAAACTTTATGTAGATGAACACATTGACTTTATAAAATTTAAAATTAAAGAGAATATAACAAATAAATTAAAGAGATATAACAAATAACATATGAAAACAATGAAGTATATGTATATATAATCTTTATTACTTTTCCCGAAAAAAATTGCTAAAAATCGCCTTTTTTTTCAACCCACAAAGTAGAATGGACCCTTAGTCAATGATGATTTAACAAAAATTTGTAATTAGAGGAAACCGGGGCACCATGGATCACGGGGTACCATGGGTCATCGATTGTTTAACATAATTTAGAATGTTTAAATCAATACTACTGGTACAATACGACTGTTACTTCGTTTCTCATACTTTTTATCTAGGTGGCAGTGATTAAATTTCATTGTATCGAAAAGCATCAATCATTAATGGTTTTCGTGATGCAATAGTAACTTTTTAACAGCATAAAAATGTTTTAATATTGTTTTTGTAGTAGAAGATACATAGGGCAAGTGGTCCAACAATGAACCATGTAAATTTCAGAGGCTCGTATTTCTCTCAATTATTGAATTGAAGGTCTGAATTTTTGCATACAGTTTATGAATTTAGTTGACTACATACCGCAAATAATAACTTTTAAATTACCTCTGAAGTTTAGTTACAATTTCGATTATTTTAAAAAAACGGGAAATGGTTCATTGTGAACAAGGAGTGTTACACAATGAACCATGCTATTTTTAATAATGATTTACATGTTTTATACTGCGAATTGTTGGGATTATTTTAGTTTTGCTATATTTTAAAATGTTTATTTATAAAATAGATAATTATAAGGTGGTGAGGATTCACAAGGCCGACCACCGCGTTTTTCTTTCGTTTTGAG
>NW_017300282.1:348996-369937 GCF_001594075.2 Trachymyrmex cornetzi
ATCGTAAAAAAGGTTATGTGGTCTACAATATACCATGGTTCATTGTTCACTACGTCAAAATGATTCATTGAAGACCACCTAGCCTTTTCCACGATAATTCTCTAAATAATGTGGTAAAATAATGTAATAGAAAAAGTTACTTACAGAATAATAAAACCAAATGTGCACATAAAACTATTGCACAATGAAAAAAATTATAGGTATAACAACAAAAACATAAAAAATACGTAAAACTTACGAAAAAAATTTAGTTTGCAACCCAAAATTCTTAAAATGTGACATTACATGGTTGTTCTTGGCGCGATCTGCCAGTCGACTGGAGAGCCGAGGAGGGGCTCAAATGCGAGTCGCTGCATGATAGCACAATCTGATAATGTTGCATTTACGAAATATCGCAATGGTTCATAGTGTACTATTGGTTCACTGTTGGACTACCTATATGAAAATAAGGTGCAAGTTTCTGCGCATCATTTCTCAACTTACTACGTTACAAGTAATAATCTAACATTTATTTTTTATAGTTTTCTATTAAATATATAATTAAATGTATAATTGGGGTATCATATGTCATACATCAAATAGGTATTCATGATTAAACGGGACAATACAGAAAATATATGTACTAAAAGGGCAGTTTATATTTCTAAGTAATTAATTTTATTTTATCGTAATAAATTTTTTATCTTATATTAATGAATCCGTTAATAAATCAAACTAATCAAGACTCCTTATAAATTAAAGAATTGGAAAGAGTAAGGGCACTAGGAGTCGGGCGCAGAAAACATCGCGCAAATAATACACTTATAAAGAATGAAACTTTTATTCACTAAACGCGCTTACATGTTTCGACTCATTTTTGAGCCTTCTTCAGAGCAAACACACACTAATATATTGGGTATGGTAATAAGTTTCCGCCCATTGTAGAAAGATGTCGTTAGTAGCATTGCTTGTGTATTTGATAGAACGGCAACACATGTGTTTGAAAGGTTTGTGTTCAAACTTTTGAGCCCAATAGTTGGTATTCGTTCGAAGCGTAAAAAAGAGTAGCTTTTTTTGCGTTGAAGATGTCGGAATTTATTCCAAAAAAGCAACATTTGCTGGAAGTTTTACTCCATTATTTTATTTTAAAGAAAAGTGCTGCAGAATCGCATCGTTTGCTCGTAGATGTTTACGGTGAGCATGCTCCATCGAAAACCAGTTGTAAAGAATGGTTTCGGTGATTCAACAGTGGTGATTTTGACGTGCGTGACAAAGAACACGAAGGTGCACCGAAAAAATTTGAAGATGCAGAATTGCAAGCATTACTCGAAGAAGATTCATGTTTATCGCTCGATAGGTTGTCAAAAGAGTTAAATGTTGATAGATCCACTGTTGGAAAACGTCTATACGCAATGGGAATGGTGCGAAAAGAAGGAAATTGGGTGCCATACAAATTGAAAGAGAGACATGGAAAGACATTTCATCTGCGAGATGCTTCGTCAACGACAACAAAGGAAGGGTTTTCTACATCGTATCGTAACTGGTGATGAAAAATGGATCTACTACGATAACCCTAAACGCTTGAAAGCATGGGTGATGCCAGGTGAACCAGGTCCATCAACGCCAAAACGAAATATCCATGCTTCGAAGATTATGGTGCGCATCTGGTGGGATCAGAGAGGTGTTATATATTATGAGCTGCTCAAACCGTCCGAAACCATCACTGGCGATCGTTATCGACTACATTGGGTGCATCATGGGGCACCATGGGGTGCATTGTTACAACTGATACGTCTAAACCAAGTTTTGAAAGAAAAACAATCGGAATGGGACAATAGGCACAACAAGCTGATTCTGTTACATGACAACGCTAGGCCACACGTTGCAAAACCGGTCAAGAAATACTTGGAAGGAGTAAAGTGGGAAATTTTGCCCCACCCGCCGTATTCACCGGACATTGCTCCTTCAGATTTCCATTTGTTCCGATCTATGCAGTCGGCCCTTTCTGGAGAACGATTCAATTCTTATGAAGATATCAAAACATGGCTTGATGAATGGATCGCTTCAAAAGAACCAGATTTTTTCATTCGAGGAATCCGTTTATTACCGGAAAAGTGGGAGAAAGTTGTCGCTTCCGAAGGAGCATACTTTGAATAAACTCACTTATATAGATTTGTTTAAATAAACACATCTTTTTCTTTTCAAAAAGGGCGGAAACTTATTCCCGTACCCAATATATAAAGTAAAAGTTATCCTGTCATGGTGAGCTCCCCTACATCGAGAATTTAAATGCCAGAATTAAATAAAAAGAAAGAAAAGAAAATGAAAAAGAAGAGAAATATAAAAAATGTTAAATTATAGAATATAGAAACTAATGTAGGATACGCGAGGTAAAATAACTCACGCTGTCTCTCTTCCCTTTGTCGAAGATGACTACAACTTTATTTGCTTACAAACTTGCTTGCTGCGCGATATACAAAATAACGTGTTGTTGTTGATTGTCCAAAATGTGTGTGTTGGTGTGACGAAAACTAAAAGACTACTACTGATGGGAAAACGCTTCATGGCGCTGACCGCCGAACTCCTTCTACACCAGCGCTACGACTTTCTGCACGCACGCAAGTTGATTGGTGGTATCACAAAATGGCGCAGGAGCGAGGAAATGAATGCAACATGGCCTTAACAACTAATTTATCAAAAAACTTTAATAATATAATTAATTATCCCCAAAAAAAGGGACGCTCATCACAATTACAAAATACCGCAAACATTATCATGAATAATTCAAGAATCGGTTCCTGATATGTTGACCAGTCGGTATCAGACACAGTGAATCACTTTTTAGTTATTAGCTAGTACTAATGAAAATTGTAAAGTGATAAAAAAATTTTTATCAGTACTAGCTAATAACTAACAAGTGACTCACTGTGTCTGATACCGACTGGTATCAACATATCAGGAACCGGTTCTTGAATTATTCATGATAATGTTTGCGATACGGTACTTTGTAATTGTGGTGACCGTCCCTATTTTCGGGATAATTAATTAAATTATTAAAGTTTTTTGATAAATTAATTTCTATATTCTTTAATTTAACATTTTTAATATTTCCCTTCTTTTTCATTTTCTTTTCTTTCTTTTTATTTAATTCTGGCATTTAAATTCTCGATGTAGGGGAGCTCACCATGACAGGATAACTTTTACTTTATTAGTGTGTGTTTGCTCTGAGGAAGGCTAAAAAATGAGTCGAAACATGTAAGTGCGTTTAGTGAATAAAGAAGTTTCACTCTTTATAAGTGTGTTATTTACGCGACGTCTTCTGCGCCCGACTCTTAGTGCCCTTACTCTTTCCAATTCTTATATTAATGGTTATTTCTCTTTTTTTTCTTATAACTTTCTATTTTGTCATTTGATAATTATTAGTTGTAATTATATTTTATTATATTAGTGACTATGTTAATAATGTGCAAGTTAATGGGATACCCCATGACCACCATGGGTCATTTCTTAAGACATATTTTTATTTTTTTCTTAAAAACAAATGAATATTTATTAAATATACTTATTAACTTTTAAAATATGCTTTATGCTTTAATTATTAAAAAAAAATAATACAAAAATTTTTATATTTATATGCACTTTTAAGAATTTGAATTTTTGTGACTCATGGTGCCCCGGTCTCCCCTACATTTATTTCCACTTGAAAGTTTTTTAGACTGTTGATTCGATGTCAAAATTAACAAATTCAAAATGATGAGTTCAATGGGGGTGATCCCGATTGATCACGGCTCGACCACCAATCACAGCGACCGGTGCTTAGGAGCTTTGTAGTCTCAAGCGCTGTGAGTGGCTCGTGTCCAATTGAGCCGTGTCCAACTGGGTGCCACCCGTTCAATGTAGTGGATATCAATACTTGGAAAATATCCAAGGTACCTATCATGGAACACGTGAGAATGAATTTCGATGCGAATTATCCGTTTTTCTTAGAAAATACAATAGAAATTTAGGAAATAATTAAATAATTCCAATTTTTTTATTTTATTTATAATGAAAGCCTTTGTTGATCATATTGTAGTTATACGCGAACATTAACATGCGTTTATAAATACTTCTTTCTTTGAATTCATAAGAAGACAATTTGGCGTGTATAATTGTAGATTATTAAAGAAATTCATTAAAATTACTAAGTTATATAGTGAAGATGAACCAGATAGATGGTCGAAAACGTTTTATAGATATATTACTTTTGAAATAAAAAATAATTAGGCAAAAATATCCAGCACGAGGCTTATATGCTCATATTTACGATTTTCATTGTAAATAATTCCAATCGGAATCCATTTCGACTTGTTCCATGATAGATGCCCAGATTCTTCCAAAATATACAGATTTTTCACGATTTTAAATTTGTCAATTTTGATATTGGATTCGTATATAGCGGTTTAAAAAAATTGATAATTATTCGGATTAACGGACACGGCGTCGAAGACTTTGACCTTGACATATGTTTTCAAGGTTATAATCCTGAGTGACCTTCAAACAGTTTTAGATGGCGATCACTGTTCGTTCAAAAGTTATTAAAATGTAAAGTTTAAAAAAATAATGTCTTATTTTTGCTATATACTAACGAGCATACGATTTTCCATGCGAAGCGAGTTATATCCCATCTTCCCCTCTCCCCTCTCTTTCCTTGTTATGAGGTCTACGATTCTCCACGCAAAGCGAAGTTCACTCCACCTTCCCCCCTCTGTCTAGAAAGTCGATCGCTCCTTGACTGGAGGAAGTGGGATAGACTTCGTTTCGCGTTGAAAGTCGATCGCCTCTAAGCAAGGGGGAAGATGGGGTGACCTCGCTTCGCGTGGAAAGTCGAACACTTTTAAATAAAGGAAGAGGTGAGATGGATTTTGTTTCGTATGGAAAATTGTGCGCCCCCAGGCAGGAGGAGAGGTAGAGTGGACCTCTTTTCGCGTGGAAAGTCGAATGCTCCTAGACAGGAAGGGTATAGAGTAGTTTTTAATATTGTATATAGATATAAGATAGAAATAATATATTTTTGAAACTTTATTTGTTAATAATTTTTGAACGAATAGTGACCGTTGCTTAAAACTTTTTGAAGATCACTCAGGATCATGACCTTGACAACATATGTCAAGGTCATCGGCGCGGTATCCGTTAATCCGAATAATTACCGAAAAATTTTTTAATTAAACATAATTTAAGCTGTCATTAACACAGGATTCTCTTTTCCACATTAGACTCCATATTTAACACTTGAACACCACACTGGGTTACGGTAACCCAGTCCGTTTGAAAAAACACGCGGCGTTTATGAACGGTCAGAAGTGTGGAGTAGGAGCAATGAGGGGAAAAAACTTTAACTTAAGGGTTTAAGCTTAGACGATTACAAGAACAATATGAATATTATTTTATCTGATAAAGACGCTTATGTAAAGGTTAATAAAGACCCAACTAAATGACGGATTTGCGCTCGATACTTACGAGATGGAAAAACAAAGATTACATAGATCAGAACACATACAAAAAATTATATAAATCCGACGGAGATTTGTCAAGGATCTATGGGTTGTCTAAAATTCATAAAGTTGACAATCTATTGAGATTAATTGTAAGTTGTATTAATAGTCCTATTTATTCATTAGCAACATATATTAAAGACAGGAAAAGTTTTAGTTACGTTAAGGATAGTTTCGAACTGGTGAATAATCTCAATGGTATGCCACTAGAACCTAATTATAAAATTGTGTCTTTTGACGTAGTATCGATGTATACGAACATACCCTTGGATTTAGTCATTATGAGTTTGAAAAAACGGTGGCGTTTCATATGTAATAACACAAAAATTCCTTAAATGAGTTAGTAATTGCAGTATCTTTTATTTTTAATTCAACTTGTTTTAAATTTGATGACACAATCTACAAGCAAATTTTCGGCATGCCTATCTTCGTTATCTCTTACTATTGCAAACATTGTATTAAATGATCTGGAGATTGATATTTTCACATCCATAACCACATTTATTCCGGTTTACTATCGTTATGTCGATGATATCGTAACAGCTGCACCAGAAGATCAAATCAACGCAATTCTAGACAAATTTAATAATTGTCACAATAGAATTAAATTCACAGTGGATTATGGGGATGATGGGGACATCAATTTTCTCGATGTTAAATTGTTAATTAAGGATTAAAAAATCATGTTTGATATTTACAGAAAATCGACTAACTGAGGAAGATATTTGAATTTCCTTTCTAACCATCCTGTAGATCATAAAAGGGCAATTATAATGGGTCAATTCGATTGGATATTATTTTTGTCATCTTCATTTCCATGAAAAAAACATTAAGAACATGATTAAGATATTAATTGATAACAATTACGCTTTGGATTTTATTTTTGCCACAATAAACAGTAGAATTAAGTCACTCTCATATAAA
Source organism: Trachymyrmex cornetzi (assembly GCF_001594075.2). Taxonomy (NCBI): domain Eukaryota; kingdom Metazoa; phylum Arthropoda; class Insecta; order Hymenoptera; family Formicidae; genus Trachymyrmex; species Trachymyrmex cornetzi. The sequence goes on from NW_017300282.1 coordinate 355,434, forward strand.
TATAATACCGATGAAAAAAATAGACATGATAATAATATAGGTAATAATCATAATTCAAAAAGTTTTTTTACAATTTCTTATTATAATATAATATCTGAAAAATTTAAACGTTTATCTTACAAATTTGAATTTAATATTGCGTACAAACCTATGAATAAACTAAATAAATTCATTAAAACAGGAAAAGACGCGTTAAAAAAAGAAGATAACAGCAACGTAGTATATAAGATAAACTGCCTTGATTGTGATTCCTCTTATGTGGGGCAAACTAAAAGAAAACTTAAAACCCGAATCAAAGAACACAAAGCAGATATTAATAAACCAACTGATCTACTATTTGTCGTATCATGCCATCGATTAAATAAAGATCATGTCTTAGATCGGGAGAATATTTCAATCTTGGATTCAGAACCATCATACTACAAGAGATCCATTTCTGAAATGATACATATAAAAAAACAAAAATCAGGATTAAATAAGCAAAGTGATACTGATCGACTACCAAAATCGTACTTGCCCCTACTTAACGAATGATCCCCTTCCAAAAACTTCCTTCCTATTCCTTTAATGTTCCTCTTCTTGATTGTGTGTGTGTTCTTGAGAATATAAATACCGAAGGACAGAACACAAAATAACACAAAAATTCTTTTAACAAGTAATGTTCTGGAAAGTTTCTTCCATCCTCAATAATTCAGAAAATATAAAGATTGTAAAACTACCAGTGAATAATTGCAACTCCTATCACATACAAGTAAAGGTACGTTAAGCAATCGTAGTCACTAATTGTAATTATGTTTTTTTAAAATAATTTATATATATTTAATTGTAAATTCTTATCAGAACTTTGGAATTCTTTACGACACGGAGTCTTGCAATGTCTTGAAAACGGACAAATACTAACAGTCACACAAAAATCAACTATTTTACAAGAACTTTTTACGATACATTATACTTTTTATATTAAATGACCATCATATATTACAACATGACTGAGATTTATTCTCATTTAAATAGAAAAATTTTAATTTATATAATTTCCAACGTAAAAATTGTACTGAAGAACATACTGATGAAGGCCGAATATCGGCCGAAACGTTTATGAATTTTAATTTTGTAAGATCTTTTTAAATACACTACTACATCGCAATAAATAACCGGCGTTGTGCTCCTTGTTTAACTTTTGTTTGTAAGTATTACGCCATTATTTACCTCTGTATTGGAAAAAACTTTTTTTGCATTGATGCATTAGATCCCGGGATAAAAGCAAAAGAAGACTCCAAGGTTACCGTAATCCATGTGTGATGAAATCATGTGGCGAAAATAGTGTGGTATTCAAGGGTTAACAATACCAAATTTGCAACCGCACTCACGAGCGTGGTGCAACTTCGTCGCGCATTCGCAGTTAATACTCTATAATCTCCGATATTTTTAAACTGAGAATTCGTCCGGTCTTAGAAGAAACCGAAATTTCCTCCTTGTCCGAATGCTTAGGTACACAGCAAAAGATCTCAAAACCGATAGTTGGGCGCCAGGCACGAACGAGCGTGCCACTCTTATTCAAAATTAATCCGATTATTTTCCACACGATATTTTATTAAACTGCAAACGTCGACGGTCCTCTCAACCGGCAGCTCAGCCTCGAAAATGGCAGAGGGGGCGGTTTATGGTCGAGTACAGAGGATCGTTGGAGATTTTATTAACTACAGCCGATACTAAAAAGTCCTTTTAAGAATTGAGAGTCCTAATGTATGCTTATTTTCAATTGCAATAAACTTCTCCAGCACATGTTGTATATTGTTCTCTTACATATTATAGCTATAATAACAATATGTATAAAAATAACTCTTTTTGTAACTTTAAATGTAAATTTTTCAAAATTTCGATGGAAAATTTGGAAGCCGGATTCGTATTCAGCGCAAAAAAAAACTACGGAAAATGACTAGTCTCGTTTTGATGATTTTGTTTTTGTCGAACAGTGTTATTTTGATGCTTATAGATTTTATGTAAGGGCAAATTTTTTCCAGATTGAAATATATTTGTCTTATATTTAAAGAACTCGTATTCTCAAGGCCATTATCACTTTGTTATGTTTCATTAGCGAACTTTATAATGGTTTTTAGTAAATGCGATATATTTGTATCAAAACTTTGTACAAGTTCACGTAAGTATGTCTGATATGTTTAACAAAAAAGTTTGTCTTTTTGAACATTAATTATCATTATTTTAATAGCGTTAATGACAATAAAAAGATGGAAAGGAGTTTTACATTTTACACCAGGTATGTTATATTATTTCGAAGTAATCTGAAAATTTATGCATTTCTGTATAATAATGTATTTTATTTTTTAAATGACATTCTTAACGATAAATGTTTTTGTGTTTTAGATGCTTGTGTCTTACAAATTCTTATGGCACAAATGGAGCATTTTTATTCGGACTTTCTTACTACAATAAATATGACGCATGCATTAATATCATCTATATGGCACGTCTTACAGAAAAATAATTTATTAAGAAGTGAAAGTTCAGAATCCTGTAATTGTTATACGAAATTATTACGATTTATAATTAATATGTTAAAAAAATGTTCTGAAAACAAATTAGACGTAATCGATGATATTAAATGGCAAGATTTATTTAAAAAAAAGAAAACATTTTATATCTTGAAGAGAATTAATTATAAACATCATGCATGTCAGGTGAAATATAATAAACAGAATATAAAAGAGCATCTGACAGAAATATATTCAGAAAAGTTGGATCGTAATTTTTTGTTTGATATCAAAAAAGTTCAATACAAAGTATTGAGACAAGGCATCAGATTTTTATGCCATCTTGCAATTTGTGATCCTGATTTTGTTATCCGATCATCTGATATTGAAGATTCATTTCATTTATTTGTACGAAACATTATTTTTTTTGAAGATTTGATACTTCATGACAATGAACGTAAATATTATAATGCATTTCATATTGTATTATTTGCTTTTCATGCAAGTACCATTTTTATTTATGTTTTAGGAGAAGCTTTAGATCGTATAAAAACTACCTTTATCGTTGATAAAGGTATACAATATGAGACACATCACGAAAATATACAGGTTAATCAATTACATATGACGAATTTTGAAAAAAAGGTTATTCCCACAACTGAGAAATATTGTTATACTGAATCTACTGAAAATTATAATACAGCATGCATGGCTATCAAATCGTTGTATAATTCTAATATGGAATATAGAAACAATTAAATATACTAAATTCTAACAAAAGTGCATTTTAATATTCATATAAATATATATCTATATAATGTGCATGGTTGAAAGATATTTTATTTTAAGATATGTATTTGCAGAACAAATATTTATAATACATTGATATAATTATAAAGTTGGAAATGCTTAAAAAATCTATATATATGTCCATGATATAAATAGATTCATACTTATATTTCATTATTTAACATATATCTTGACTGAATCATTGCTGCTTTTTAACAATTATAGATTTTAGAAAATACAGTAAAATAACTGTTTTATATATTTTTATTTTTGAAAATAAAAAATTATTTTATTACATTAAAACAATTTCTAGTATACTATTCGATAAGAAGATATATAATTAATCATTCATTAATTTCAACACCGGCAAGATATTATTAAAGACTGTTGATCTTATAGACATTCGCGAACCTGTTAAAATTTTTAGTGATTAAAAATAAAAAATTGATAATTACTAATTTTATGATTTATTAGTTTCATAAACATCTATATATATTTAAAACTCAATAATACTCGATTTTTATTTAAAACTGAGATAAATATCCTGTTTAGGGGAGCCCTCTTCAACAGACATGGGAGCTATTCACCTTTCTCACTTCTTACTTTTTTAGAAACATCTCACTTTTTCTCACTTTTCTACAAAAACTCACTTTTCTCACTTTTTTGTGTAGTGTAAATTACTGTCCATAAATTTAGGAACGCTTGCAATTGTCTCGCATTTTACAAAAACTTAAATACCTCGATGAAAAAAAATTGTGGAAAAATTAAAAAAACAATATAAAGACAAAAATAGAGCTTCAAAATGGCGTTTGAGTTTTATATGTGACATTTTTTTTCTGAAATACATAAAATGGAAAATTAATTTCAATATTTTGTAACAATAAGGGTTACGAGCCAGATTTCAATATATTTAAATTTTTTAACGAACGTTTCGACCTTATTGTCAGCTCATCCTCAGTGTATACAATATAGAAAATTAAACGCAAAAATGAATAGATTCATATAATTGTTGGATACAAATTCAAAATTATAGTTACGTTAACATGGTGGTCGTATTTCTTCATGTATTTTATGCCGCAATATAATGCTCTCTCTCTTGTAATTTTTCTTAGTTACCACTCCTCTATTGTATCAGTTACAATATATCAATGTTAATAATAAAAATAGTTGAAAATGTTGTCAGTCGATAAACTAGTAAGTAGTATATGGGAAGCTTCGGCCGGTCAAAATAAACCCCTTCCACTCCCTCTCGGCGTCAAAACAAACCCCCTCAACTCCACCTCCAGACAGGTGGACGTGGCCTAGACGGGTCTGTCTGGAGAAATGGTGCACTCTGATTGGCCGGTGTCGTGAGAGTGGGATAACGAGGTAATTAAATGTCGCGTTTTGATTGGCTCGGTCCATAGCTGCCCACACGCTGATTGGCTCTGTCCATAGCTCCCCGCGCAACTATTGGAGAGGGCGGGGGTGTCGGCAGAGAAAAATACCACGGTAAAATGGTGGATGGCAAAAACCGAGGAAAAATGGAACCGAGAACTTTGTTCGTTACGGGGGGGAGGGGGGGAGGGGGGAAGTTACGGTCAGCGAACATGAATAGCAGACAGCTTTTGTCCTGCAGGCCATTTTTTTTTGCTGCAGCGATTCGATGTCTCCAACGTGTTGGCGTCTTAGTGAAAGGGTTTTTTTCTTATTATTTATGACGAAGACTTTTACGAGAATTTTCGAGAGACTTGCTTTCAATATAGGGAGAAAGGGGAGGTAAAACAGGAATGAACAAGTTCGCGCTGGCACGTGCCGCCATAATCGGTGTGCTGATTCGAACATTATTTTTAAAAGAAAAATTTTTCTATATTTTGTTTTTAATGAACATTATCTAAATCGGAAATACGTGAGAAAAAGGTGACAAATGTAAAAGGGGACGAGGTTAAAAGTAAGAAATGGACGAAATTTACATGATCAAAAACGTTTATTTTAAAAAGAAAAAATGGTATTACATAAAATATTCATTTTATGTTTTACTTTTTAAAAGAGTAGACGATTGTCTATTCATCGTTCTAGTCTCCATAAGGCAAAATGAATCTTTCGAGCCTACGAGTCTCATTCTAACTTCCACTCCGTTAATTAAAAATTTATCTTGATTAAAAACGTCGCAGTGAAGGTGACCTAGGAGATCTAGCGCACGATTTCCTTGAATGTTTTCGCGCGTCTCTCGACTGTCGTATTTGGATTTGACAAGTCTAATGTGTCGTCCATGTAGCCGGGAATATCCGCGTCCCATAAGCACGAGGTTAGATGGGAAGTTTTTGCGGGTGAAGCATAATTTAATAACGCCTCGATGTACGCGCGGCAAGCGTAAGCGTTGTTTGGTGGCGACACGAGTTTTTGATTGAAATATACGTCGATTTAGTTGAACATGGAATGCAGTAAATGATTTACGGGCCCTACTTTTGCCACGTCGGCGGCTGCGACCGATGTGCTCTCCCCGCGTTCGCTTTCTACGCGTATGCGAAGGCTCAACATGGTGTGAGTGAGATCCAGATAGTCTTCTCCATGGCCGGGTATGACGAATTCTATGGGTGAGTCGTCCGTGAGCGAAGTTACGGGTTTATAATAAATTCATTGCGAACTCTTGATGCTGGTTTGCGTAGGTGGTAGAGAGAAGAAATCGAGTTCGCTCTTTATACACTCGCTTGAGTGGGTATGAAGAAAGGACATGCTTTTTCTCCAGTCACGAATTCCTATCTCGATTAAGAGAATATGTCGGATACGTCGCGTTTCTTGACTCGATGTTTCCTAGTGGATGGTTTTTTGGTTTTTCTTCCTGCAGCGCGAATTTTCTTTTTCTTCTTCGTCATTTTTTTGCTCTTCTTCCCTGTGCTACTTTTCTATGATTTTCTTTTGACTGCCCGACGTAGTTTACGAAGCGCGATACGACTATTCCGACTTCCGAATGGAAACTGAATGCTGCGGACTTTGCGGATATTTTATATCCCGACCCCTTCATCAGGGAACTTATATTTTCTTTGGCTTTTTTCTTCAGATTACCCCTAGATTCCGCGAGCCGACTTTTGACCGCTTCCTTCAACGGCTTATTATTTTTGACGTCTTCTATTGCGTTAATTCCCGCACGTAAAGCTTCTTTTCCGACAGCACGTGCACCCCTTTACCTAGGTAAGGTGATATTTTTCTGAATAGTCCACCGAGAAAGCTTCCTACGAAAGAAAGTTATTGCTTACGTTTAAAGTGCAGCGTTACTGTCAGCGTTCCGAATTCGAATGGAATTTTTTTTCCAAGATCTCATATCTATTTCGATCGTTCTGAAATTCGTTCGTCGCAATGGGATATAATTTGGAAATGAGAAATGCTTCACCAAATTTGCACCAAATGCGTAATTATGACTGCGTATCTCGACCGGAACTATCCTGAGAAGAGGAGGACGTGCATCATCTATTATGTAAGGCTCACAAATATCGCAATAAATAAACATTTTATCGGGGATACCGCGCCACAAACTATAGGGTTCGTTACTCCAATAACTCTGCAAGTCGTTCTCCCGTCTCCTTATCAAATCCGTTAGTAAAAAAAGTTTTCTCTTCTGTTTCATTGGAATTAGGTTTACGTATCGCGAGCTTAGAATAAAATGGGTGATTTGCGGAAAGTGCTGATGAGAAACCTAGTATTCTTAGAAGTTGATCGGAAAAATTTATATGATGTAGCATTTTGCATTTCTCAACGCAGTTATTACTTATCATGACTTTGCCGCCAGACGCTTTTTTCAGTTCAAAATAAAAATGCGATTCGACAAGTTTACACGCGGTATTAATCGCATCAATAAGCTCATAGATATCGCTGTAAATTTCATTTGGAAATGTACTTTCTTTCGCCGTAAACGCACCTTTCGTCCTCTCATCGGGTTTAACATCGACGAATCTGATCACATTTTCGTTATGACGTATGTGTAAAAAGGTACAGGGAAATTGAATCTCGGTTATCGCAACCTCCCATTGTCCGTGTAACACGATAGAGTGAGGTAATTCCGTGATGAAGGACGAAGTTGTATTATCCGGAAAATGACGCATACTGCTGTTACTCGGAAGTACCAGAAGAAATTGTTCCTCCTCCATCGCGAAGAGAAATTAAACTCGAAGCCGGAATCCAACTATCAAACTTACTGGGATAACCGCGCCAACTAACAAGCACTTGCTTATTAGCTCCTCGTCCTCTATTCTTTATTACGCGATCGACGATAAACTCTTCTTCCTCTACGTTTTTCTCAACTCGAGCTAATTCTTGCTCATAAAAAATACCGTCTATGACTTCGCCTGCTAAATCTCGCAATTCGTACACGTGAGGGTTTCGCCAATCGAGAACACGGTAAATTTGAAATATCTCCTCGCTCCACTTAGCCTCGTATCCTTTCTCGAAGGCACCTTTCGCTCTACTGATACGAACGTGATCTCCGACGCGATATTTAACCTTTCGCACCCGTTTCTTTAACGTTTCGTTTTTCCAACGACGAGCTATATTTTCACGAGCGATACGTGCGTTTTCTCTCGTTACTACCGCAGGTTGCATTCTCGTGGATGAGTGACGCGTGTGATTGTAAGCGTGTACAATGTCCTGCAGAACATCGATGTAGCGTCGCGTATTTTTATGCGTAAAATAACGCCACATTCGTTCCTTCAGTGTTCTGTTGAAGCGCTCGACGATGGCGGCTTTGACGTTTGGATTGCGCGTTTCCCGAAAACGAATGTTGTTTTCTTTAAGAAATTTCTGCATTGATTGTGCGACAAATTCTTTACCCTTGTCCGTTTGCAGGTATACGGGTACTCGTCCTTCGCTTTTCGCTAGTACGCGTTGAAAAGCTTTTATCGCGCAGTTACTCGTTTTGTCGCGTAACGGTTCTACCCATACGTATTTACTTAGTACATCGATAATCACTAACAGATAGGAATATCCGTCATTGTAACTTTTTAGATTTCGGAATTCGGTCAAATCTGCCTCCCACACATCGTCGATGTTTGTTACGTTGTAACGCAATCGTGGAAATTTTCTACGCAATGGTCGGTGCAACGTGTACGCGTCTTGCGATTCGAGCCAGCGCACGACTTCTCCCCGTGAGAAATTCGGTTTAACAGCACGAGTTAGATTATCCACCTCCGAATAGCCCGCGTTATGCAACGGATGGTAGTACAATTTTTCAAACGCCATCGTATTATCTTAGTTTTTTCCAACCGAGTAACCGATTTTTTTCCGTTTGTAGAGATGTGGGGGTATCAGTTTTTCGTGTATGAGAAAGAATCATTGAACTTTCTTTGTCTGTTTCTTGTTCGTAATTTTTACATTTTTCTCTTTCCTCTCGATACAATCGGCGTGGAACTAGCGCTTTCGATATAAAAGGCGTGGAACTCGTCCGAGGTCGAAGTTTTACGCTGTTTACACTAACACCGTGCGAGGACAATAATCTTTTATTTATCACCAGCGCAGAAGGTATGTTCAACGCACGGAGTAATCGCGCGAACTGATTTCTACCTACTGCTGTCACAGTTTTTCTCTCGCGCATCTCGTCGTTTATAAAGTCGGCGATATTCGAATCTTTCACGACGTTGCCATCTATAGTCACGATTCCATGCTCGTCCCAACTAATTCTATCAGGTACAGCATTTTGAATCAAAGATTTCATCAATAAGTGCTTACGATAAGATTTCGGTACGCTTTCCACTATTTCCTCAATGCTTTTCATCGCATGATTATTCTTTGCAAGATTATGCTCGCTCAAAATTTCGAAATTTTTCGTAATAATACCGGTGTTACTGACGGAATGCGCTGGCGGAATATCGGATGTTTGCGTGAGATCGTAAAAAACTTCATCGTTCTTCATCTCGTTATATCGTGTAGCGTTGTCTTCTGCGTTTTCGTTTTCGCTGCATGCGTCTTTCTGCCTTCGCGTTTCTCAGATAAATCGTAGGTATCGCCATAATGCCTCTCTGTACATTTTCCATCTCTCACTTTCGTCACGTGGCCAGTCAGAATTAAGAATACGGCCCATCTCCGCATCGAGTCGTGTTAGATGAGTTCCGGGAATTTGCGCTATGTTATTAGTGCTCGCGGTGTTATCCGAATTTTGCGGTATTGCGATTTCCTTTGACTCTCCGTCAGCGAGTGACGTCGGATTCTGATGTAACTGATGTTGCATTCTCTCGAGATTTTCCGTCGAAATTAAAACCATTTTTTTGGCCCTCTCCATAGCGTTTTATCCCACTATTTCGTTCTTTCGATAATTAGTGATAATAAGGTCGATAATATAGATCCGATAATATAAGGTAAAAATCCGCCTGGCTGCACCAACAGCTTTCTTTTATCCTTCCAATTATCTCGTTTTGCAACGATGCGTCGCAGAGGCGTTTTGTATTTGGTTAACCGATTTTTTTCACAACGTTCGAGCGAGACGTTACCTTTGAGTATATTAAAAACACATTCACAGATACAACAAATTAGTTTTTCGTCATCGCCGCGTAAGAAGATTGTGCGTTGATTTATGTTCAAATGATAGAGCGCCGCGAGGAGACAGGCGTTTCTCTTACCGATCGAATGTGTGCGATTTTCGTCGCACTGTGCGATTTCTTGGCACCCACCTTCATCGCGAGAAAAATCTACGACTGATACGTACTATTATCCGTACTCGCTTTTTATACGAATCCCCTGAAAAATGATCTACGTGACACGTAGACGTAATGAGTCGTATCTTCGGGAAAAATACACGTTCGAAATCGATTCTCGTCCGGGGTTGATTGTTTCAGATCGAGCAGCAAATAGCCGTGAGGCCTCGACGTAGCGTCGTAGTATGCCTCTTCTAGAAATTTCGGATCGTCGGAATAGACTTGACGCGCTAAATGATGAATTTGAGCGCGATCACGTGAATTTTTGAAAACGACGATGTAATTCGCGTTGAGCGATATATCGCGCTGACCACGGCCCTGATGGAAGAGATTCTGAAAGATAAGAATGACACTGAGATTCTTGTGATGACTGCCTTTAGTGAAAGATCCACGATCGCGTCGCTCGACGACGATTCTCTCATAAGATCGTCGATTATCACTAATTTCGGGGAAAGCGGATCGTTCGAGTAATCCTCCGAACGAGATAATCCCTCGCGAAATTAATTACGTTCTTCTTCTTCGTCGCTTTAACGTTACTGCGTCGCCAACTCTGTTCTTCGATCTCTTTTTCACGATCGTCGTATTGTAATTGTCAATAAGGGGTGGCACCCAGCTGGACACGGCTCAATTGGACACGAGCCACTCACAGCGCTTGAGACTACAAAGCTCCTAAGCACCGGTCGCTGTGATTGGTGGTGTCCAATCGAGCCGTGATCAATCGGGATGACCCCTCAATAAACTTCTTGCCACTACGCGTAATAAAATAAAACTCTCTCGAAACGTACGTCGGACATGAGAGATAAATATATCGGAGGAAAGTCTTTACGAAAATCGTCTTTCCGCAACCGGTAGGACCGCATACAATGGATGTCAGGGATGTTTCCAGCGCACGTTCATTTTGCGAAATGAACGCGAGATTACTGTGCAAGACTTCAAAAGCAAAAAAGAAAAGGGAAAAAATGGCGCTTAACAATATTTTCAAGAATATGCAAAGGACAAATTTAGGCAGGGAGGTAAGCTAATCAACGCGACGAGGGCCCCCACGCGGCGGGCATACGCTCGCGTAGCGTACCTCCGCGTAGGCTAGCCAGCGAGAGCACCGTGGCCTGCGAACAGCTGATCCCGCCACGGTGCTAGGATGAGCTTATCTTTGTGCAAGAATAAGCTTATTTTCGCGCGTAAATGGGTTCGCGATCGCTGTATATTTCGAACGCAGAATGCACGCGTGGCATCGACGTCGGTGTCGTGAGCTTGTGCGCGATGCTGGTGTTGTTTAAGGAAAATTTACGTTGAAAAAGGAAAGGAATAGACGAAAGGGGAACATATAATAATAAATCACTTCTTCTCATTTCAACTACAAAATATTTTTTATCTGTTTTTAAAAAGTAAAAGAAAGAAAAAAAAAAAAAGAGAAAATTGGAAAATATACTACAAATTTATTATATAAACTAAATATTTTTTATTTTTTCTTACATTTCCCTTATAATTCTTACAACTAATAGTACAATACGATTTTAAATTTTAATTTTTACAATGTTATTCATAATTTTTACACTTAACTTAGCAGTCTATATTTTTATTTACAAACAGGTAGGAAGGGGAAAATCATCGACTTAGCTTAACTTAAGTGAGATACTGTATTATACACAGTGCGAAATACTATACGAATCCATACGGGAGAGAACAGCGGCTATTGATAAATCGTCGTTTCAACAGAATTGGAGCGCATGTTCTTACTTCACTCCGTGTGTTACCACCTCATGAAATGCTGTGCAACGAATTACTTTAAATTGTAATTTTATCGCTGTTCTTTCCTCGTCGTTTTCCTCTTTTTCTTTATCTAACAATAACTTATGAATAGTGTTAAAATTAAGTAAACGAGAATTTTGAAAATTTAATTTAATTCCTTTTATTTTACAAATTTCTCGTTGGTGTCCATCTGGGGTACGAATCACGTACGCATAAAATTTTGGTCCGCTGGATACGAACGTCTCGATGAAGCTACCGTGTCCATAACCCACGAGTTTGTCCGTCATGTCTCCCAAAAAGTTCCCTGTACGCGGTTCGTACTCATCGGGATCTTCGCTGCTTGTATATATACACGAATCGGTGTCGCAGTACAAGACACGTCGATCTAATTTTTCCAAATATTCATACAATTTTAAGCGTGCCTGTGCCGTCGCGTCATGAACGCCGTTATTGCCACGTTGATTACTGGACAGGGTATTATCGCTTCGCGTCTTAAACGCCACGAAACATACATCACCTCATCGTTGACGGGTAATATTCCGATTATCTCATGCTCCGGGCTTGACAATAACTCAGCGAATCGTTGGGAGATTCTTACTATTTCGGTATTCGTGAGGTTTGTCCGCTGACCGAATTTTCCTCAAAACGAATTGAGGCAGAGTTTGGCGACGGAGCGTAGTCCGGGATTTCGTGTGATATTATTTTTATCAAGAACGACACCCTCTGTTGTTTCATACTCCCGAAGGTAACGTTCTTTCGCAATTTCATCGCCCTCGCACTCGCTAGGCCATCCGCTAGCTTCTTGTTTCAATTATAAGAAGGTGTTAATATACCCGGCAAACAATCCTTTCGTACACTGGTATTACCAAATTTTATCTACCCGTGTCACGAGATAACCTTTCTCAACTGCTTTGCGCAATTCACACGACACCCACGAGCCCTCAAACTCACGTTCCAATGGTTCGTCGTGAGCGCAAGAAGATTGAGAAAATATTTCGCAGCATGTACGACAAAGCGAGAATAATAATTTTTCACGGATGCAATACGGTAATACAGGATGAAAAAGGTCGCGCAGGGGCAGTACACGACAACGCACGAGTCCCGTAACCCGATCGAGATTGAAATTTGGTACTTCTCCAATTAGCACGCTACATTCATCTCCTACGAAGATGTCAGGATGCTTAATTGGAAAAACACCAGTTTGGAGAATATAAGGGTACAAAGAACATACGTCTATGTAACGTATCTTCTCGTTACCCGCAACCGCGTATCGTGTCGCGATATTGCCTGTACGCCCACTGAAAAACGCATCACGAGAATCGAGAGGTACAATTTGTATCATCGGGTGTTTCTCGACGAATTCACGCACCTCCCGATCTGCGCGCATTTCCTCGTCAAAAGCACACTCCCATTTTTCCGTCACGGTATATCCACACCGTCGTATTCGCCAGATCGTTACAATCGTTCGTTCATAACGCGCGTCAAGCGTATCTTTCGAATTCTGTCCGATTTTTTCGTCGCGATTAATTCGATAACAAGCCGGGCATCCGTGAAAGAAGCAACCGTGGAACTGCAATACGTGACATTGCGTCTCACCAACGTTCTTGCACTCATATCCGTCGACGAGCATCCCTTCCGTTAATCTATATTCACGACCATGTCCTGCGTGAATCATACGACGACCAATTTCACGCTCCTTTAAAATCAACCACTGTACGGCTTTGCGCAACTGATTGTCATTCATTCTATAGCTACCCCCGTCGGAATGATGCCTATTTCCTCTTTGCGCAGAAAGTTTTTCCGAAAAACTCTCATACACGTCGAGGCGATAGTCGTGTATTCCACGAATAGGCACACGTTTCAACGTTCTAAAAATATTTTTCTAAACGACAGGCATACTCGCCGAAGAATATCTACGTCTGTACGATAATAAGTGACTATTTCACGCTGGAAATCGAATACGGTGTTTTTTTTCGTCATTTCTGCATGCCACACAAGGAAACGTTCGCGTTCCTTAGGTTGCATCGTTTCTGGTGCATAATAATCAACGCCCGGTAGAGGTCCTACGTACGTTTGATTTTCGCGAGTATTAAAAAGATGCGGAAAGATGCTTTTGTCGCAAGTATCCGGCAACCCGAAGGCCTTCGGTAATTCCGACAAACGCATCGGCATGTAATTAACACTATCGATAAATTTTGTACGTCCTACTGTCAAAACGATAATTTTTGTACCGTTTAAAATCACTTTAGGTTCTAATCTAGTGATTTTCGACTATGAAACGGAGAATGAACTGCACGTCGAAAGCACTTGCGTTGTGCGCTATACAAATAATGCGAGTGAAATTTTTTGTGGATCGTGTTACAAATTCGACAAATTACTCCTACCGGATCACGACGAAAAACAAAATCATGAGCGCCGCACCAGCGGCAGTGTTGCGATAGATCGTGAACTTCCGCGCACGAATCGTAAATTTGTTGCGCGACGCAGAGAGTTGGCACGTGGATCTTTATTTCGGTGCCATTCATCGATTCGTCTTGTCGCGTTTCGTAGAAGTAGATATACTAGGCCGGTTCTAACTCAGGGATACAGCCACCTGGCTGCCACCAGGCGGCGCTGGCGTCGCGGTCGCGAGAGGAACTATGGCGCGGGGTGCGGGGGATACTCGTAGGCGAGGGGAAGCGTAGCGCGGGGATTCTTCGGTGGTGGGGGTATGACGTCATGCGGAATGACAGTAAGATTTTGGGGACTGCAGTCACATACAAGACAACAAAAAACATCACAAAAGAAGAAAATATTGCCATGAACAAAAAACAAT
>NW_017300282.1:370759-371610 GCF_001594075.2 Trachymyrmex cornetzi
AGTGTACATATCACGTGACCAAGTAAGTGATAGAGAATAAAAAAGAGTAATGTTAATCTACGAATTGCGTGCGTTTAACTTCATACTTGTTATTAATGTATGTTTTCACCCACCGTCGCGGGTACTGTAACATGATCAAAAAAATTTTGTTTAGGAAATCTATCATCCGGCTGCTAAAACGAAGCGCCGTCAATATGGGTAGATGATGAAATCATACCGCGTTCTCAGAGTTCTATCTGTCAAGGGCAAAAGTATCGGTAACGATAACGATATTTTTCTAAGAAATGATAGGTGACACGTAGTAGTCGATCTAATAGGGGTAGACAAAGGGACAAAGAAGTTGCAAATTGAATATATAATGGGTCATCAGCGCGGCACCTCAGTTGGCGCCCTGTATAATTACCGAACCGATCGTGATAAGTGTAAGTCATCAGCGTGCGACACCTCAGTTGGTGCCCCGTACGATTAAGGAATCGATCGTGATAAGTGTAATAATGTAAATATGGATGAGGACATGGACGATGTAGAATTTCAAAATATCGGGAATATTGAGGACAGTGTAGAGTTCGACGAGAACATTGAAAACGGTGAGAACATGGACGATGTAGTGTTCGAGAATATTAGAAACATGAATGCGGAACAGCTCAATGAATTGTTTAATGAAATGGACGTAGATTTCGAGAATATATTGGATCAAGAGTCGTCCGACGAAGAAGTGCTATCAGATGATACTGGATGCGACAGCGACCTGAATGAATGCGAAATGGATGTTGTTGAAAAGTTCATATCAGTCGCAGAAATTCGTACACTGAATCCTCGTACCAAAGTCTGCATTTCACACGATTATTTCA
>NW_017300282.1:373056-373292 GCF_001594075.2 Trachymyrmex cornetzi
GCTAGAGCGAGTGCGGGACGCTGTGGAAAGACACGGTAGTGTAAAGGTGAACACAGCGTTCAACGGCGAGTTCGCGACAAAAGACAAACGCGACAATAAAAGTATAATTACTAAGAACAGCGAGATTTATCGGTGCACCGATATGCGCGAGTGGTACGTGACGTGCGTCATCGAGCCCACATTAGCGTCGCTGGAAGAGTTTCAGGAACGCGACAGTGGGTGGGCATTGTCGCGAA
>NW_017300282.1:373538-373865 GCF_001594075.2 Trachymyrmex cornetzi
AGTGGTCGCCGCTCTGTACCCCGCAGAAAGAAACGCAGATCGGGAATCGTCGTACCCGCATTACAATACTGCGTTAAATCTCGCGGGTATCGAGTTTCCAGTGACTTTGAAAGACGTTCTGAAATTCGAACGATTGAACGCGGTGTCGATCAACGTGTACGGCATCGAGGACAAGCAGATCCTTCCTCTACGACTCACAAGGGACAAGAGGGACAAGCACGTGAACATGCTGTATCTACGAGATCCACGCAACGATGGTGTAGGCCACTTTGCGTGGATAAAGGATCTATCGCGCCTAGTGAGCATGCAACTTACTGGGAAAAAGAA
>NW_017300282.1:374409-374943 GCF_001594075.2 Trachymyrmex cornetzi
AAGCCATTCGCGCCGGACGATACGCGGGTCCGCAATCATTGCCACTTAACCGGTAGATACCACGGTCCAGCACATATGAATTGCAATTTAAATTATAAAAATTCAATGTATATTCACAACTTGTCGGGCTACGATGCTCATTTCATAATCAAAGAAATTGCTACAGCGTATGACGGACATGTAGATGTATTACCGATTACGAAAGAAAAATACATATCATTCACGAAACATGTAGATAGCACCAAAGACGATAATACAAATAATTTTCAGAAAAATTGCGTAAAATTAAGGTTCATTGATTCTTTCAAATTTCTCAGTACAAGTTTAGAAAAATTGGCGTCGTATCTCGATAAAAACAAATTAAAAATTGTACGTTCCGAATTTACAACGTTATCTGACGAAGAGTTTGAATTACTCACGCGAAAAGGTGTATTCTCGTACCAGTACGTTGACTGTGTCGATAAATTAAATGAGCGATGCTTGCCACCTCGCGAATCATTTTATAGTTCATTGACAGGCGATACAGTATCCGAG
>NW_017300282.1:375907-376671 GCF_001594075.2 Trachymyrmex cornetzi
AAGCCGATTTACGTGGGTATGTGCATACTCGATATATCGAAAATCTGCTTGTACGAATTTCACCACGAGTACATGTCACCGAAGTATCGCGGCAAATGTAAAATTATGTACACCGACACGGACAGTCTCATTTATCGTATAGAATGCGACGATGTGTACGAGACTATGAAACGCGATATCGCAAGATTCGACACGAGCGATTATCCGGTGGACAACACGTACGGTATGCCTCTCGCGAATAAAAAAGTACCCGGTTTGATGAAGGACGAAAACAATGATGCGATAATGACCGAATTCGTTGGACTCAGAGCGAAAATGTACGCGGTGCGGGTGGACAGCAAGAAGGACACAAAAAAGGCGAAGGGTGTAAAGAGTAACGTCGTAGCGCGAACGATAACGTTCGACGATTACACACGGTGTTTGAACGATGAAATTGAAATGACTCGTCGTCAGTCGTGTATACGATCAAAATTACACGAGGTATACACGATATCCGAATCGAAAATCGCTCTGAGTCCATACGACGACAAACGATACGTCGTACCCGACTCGACGGAGACGTTACCATGGAGACATTGGCGGATACCTTTGTAATATATGTATTATATGTAGTATATGTTGCTATTATGTATTACTATTATTTTTAGTTTCACTTTATGTATATTTTTTACATTTATATACAGGGTGTTTGGCGACTACCGCATTTTTTGTCATACGTGGGTAGAACAGCCTATACTGAATCAAAAAGTCCTGTACCATTTTGA
>NW_017300282.1:376741-377008 GCF_001594075.2 Trachymyrmex cornetzi
ACTATCAACTTTACAGAAAAACTGCGAGAGACAAAAATCATTTATTTTCATCTCATAAAGTTCTGAGAATTTTTTCAGAATTTTTTAGTACCGTATTTTCTCATGTTGGTAAAAATAAGAAAATGGCGTCAAAATGCAATACTAAAAAGTTGATAAAAAATTTTAAATAAATTCTCAGAACTTTATAAGAAGAAAATAAATAATTTTTGTCTCTTGCAGTTTTTCTGTAAAGTTGATAGTATTTGAGTAAAAAATTATTCAAGACCA
>NW_017300282.1:380520-381054 GCF_001594075.2 Trachymyrmex cornetzi
TGTATCTCGCGCTGTGTCATCCTTCCGATATTCTAGACTTGAGCGCCGAGCAGTTGCGGTATATTCTGAAGGTCGTACTCTTACGCGTGTACAGCGACTACATCGAACACGTCTGGCACAAGCTTCTGGAACACGTGAAGGCTGATTCGGAGGTTCAAACGTATCGTCACTGCGACGAGCACTACAATCAGCCGTGGTAGCGAACGCACATCGACGGTCCCGTGCCTAAGATAAAGGACTGTAGCGAATGTCGGCGTCGCGCGGCGGTCTGCTGAATCGAGCGATAAACGCGCTTCCTTTCGAGTTACATATCCCAGGCTACCAATTTTGCGGCCCGGACACTCGACTGGCGAAGCGGCTAGCCCGAGGTGACGCGGGCATAAATCCACTGGACGCGGCGTGCCGGGAACACGACATTGCGTATTCTCGGAGCAACGATCTTACCGATAGACACGCGGCGAACAAGGTACTCGCCGACAAAGCGCTAGGACGCGTCGTCGCGAGAGATTCGGCTCTGAGCGAGAGAGCCTCCGC
>NW_017300282.1:382146-382744 GCF_001594075.2 Trachymyrmex cornetzi
ACACGATACCGAACGTGAACGAATCGAACAATAAATTTTATTTCGCCAAAGACGACGCGGAAATTACAATTCCCAAAGGTTCGTACGAAGTGCGAGACATAAATGAATTTTTGAAACGTGCGATTTTACGAAAACATCCGCGCCGTGACGCGCTTGAAACCGTTGACGTAATGCGTAGCGACAACAACAACACCAACAATAACAATAGCAACAACGACAACGATGACGACGGTGGAGAGTACCCGATTACGCTTCGCGCAAACTACAACACGATGAGATGTGAGATTAGATGTGCATACAGAATAAACTTTGACAGGTCCAACAGCATTGGATCGTTGCTGGGATTCTCGTCGAAACGTGTACTGCGACCGCGAAGATGGCACGAATCGGACACGTCGATTAACATAATGAACGTAAACGTTATCCGCGTAGAGTGTAACGTGACCGCGGGCGCGTACAGCAACGGCAAAAGCATGCACACGATACACGAATTTTCACCGAGCGTGCCGCCAGAATATAAGATATCGGAACGACCGGTGCAGATCATTTACCTGCCGATCATCGCACGGAGCATTACGGATCTGACGGTACGCGTCGT
>NW_017300282.1:384279-386485 GCF_001594075.2 Trachymyrmex cornetzi
TTAGAAAACGCGTTTCATGAAATTCACACCTACGCGATACATTCCTCCGAACCATACGATTACGTTGGATTATCGTTTGATTCGGCAGGTTTAACGCATGGTCCGGTAGGATTATCGTTTCGGCCGGCGCGCGATTTAATTCACGAGGACATCTGGCGTCTTGTGAGTTCGGTGGCCCAAAGCGCCGGCGGGCTCGATATCGCACAGAATTTCAACGTGCACGTTTACAACGTCGCGACACCTCGTGAACGGGGAGAAGTTTCGAATAAACTCACGCGGGAAAACGTTAGGAACCGCTCAATTTTGTCGATTACGAATTCTGATAATTTATGCTTCCCTCGTTCGATCATATGCGCCCAAAATATATCACGAACGTGGAACTTTGCGAACGGGGGAGCTTCATCGCCGGTGGGAAGCGGTAAGGCGCGAGCAATCGGTATTGCAACCAGGGAATGGAAAGTTACTTTTTAAAAGTAACAAGTTACAGTTACTCGTTACCCAGTAGGAAAAGTAACAAGTTACCGTTACTAGTTACCGATTTTTAAAAGTAACTCGTTACAGTTACCGTTACTTGAGAAAGTAACTTTTCGTTATTTTTCCGTTACTTTTTTTTAAATCGACGACCAACAATCACAGCGGACTGGCCTAGAGGCTTCTCTAGTCTCAAGCGCAATGTATAAACGTGTACGTATAAACGTGTACGTATAAATGTGTATATATGAACGCGTATGTACGAACGTGTACGTATAAACGTGTACGTATAAACGTGTACGTATGAACGTGTATGTACGAACGTGTATGTAAGAACGTGTACGTATAAACGTGTACGTATGAACGTGTATGTACGAACGTGTACGTATAAACGTGTACGTATAAACGTGTATGTACGAACGTGTACGTATAAACGTGACATGTCCGATCTGACAGTGCATATATGCAATGTATATAGATAGTGTATAAAGCTTTTTTCGTTCAATCGCAAGTTTCGATTACGAGCGTTAAGACATGGATCGAGTAAGAGACTACATACACCGAAAATCGGTCGAGCGAAAGGGGTACCGTCCCGTACCTTCGCTAGGTCCTCCAAGTCCACCGCCGAAGAAGGAGGAGGAAGTAAGATATTGGGAATGCCCTGTTGAAAACACGTCAACGCCGTCAACGTCATCGAAATATAAACCATAATATATATATATAGACCATAACGTATAAACGCGTATGTACGAACGTGTGCGTTTAAACGTATGTATAAACGTGTACGTATAAACGTATATAGGCAGTATACAAGGCTTTTTTCGGTCAATCGTAAATTTCGATTACGGGCGTTAAGACATGGACCGAGTAAGAGGTTATCTACAACGCAATCTCGCGCAAGACCTAGCGAGAAGGGCCGGTATCACCGTGCCTCCGGAGGGCTGTGGGATTCGAGAAATTGAGCGTTTCCAACGTTTTCTCGCTGCATCCGATATCGCGATTGTTGTATATAGTATTAAAGATTTCGCGCGAGGGAAAGAATATAGGCCTATATTCGATGGAGGCGATCTGAGGTTATTACATCCCTTGTAACATAGGCTATCGCGAAGAAAGGGGTGACCGCTGTTCGAATAAGTGTCCGCGTTGCAATAACGTGCCTCCGTGTGATCAGCTCGAAGTAAACGTAATCAGATGCGAGACATGCAAACGTTCGTTTTTCGGGAACGCATGTTTGAATCATCATCGTGCAATAAAATGGTATGATGGAAAAAAGCCGCGAAGTATTTGTAGTGTGATACAATTTTGCGAGAACTGTGGGCGTGTTATAAATATAACAAAAGAACACGAATGCGGCGTTTCCTTTTGTAAAGTTTGTAGTTCTCTGAAACCGCAGAATCATTTGTGTTTTATGCAACCTCTTTCTCGCGAAGGTAGATCCTCCGATGACCAGTCAGTCGGAGATTCTTCCGCAATCGTGATAGAGAATGAATGTGATAACACAAATGTGTGCGATCAAGAACGTCAAAAAGGACGAACAGCCTTCATGTTCTACGAGTAGATATACTAGGCCGGTTCTAACTCAGGAATACAGCCACCTGGCTGCCACCAGGCGGCGCTGGCGTCGCGGTCGCGAGAGGAACTATGGTGCGGGGTGCGGGGGATACTCGTAGGCGAGGGGAAGCGTAGCGCGGGGATTCTTCGGTGGTGGGGGTATGACGTCATGCGGAATGACAGT
>NW_017300282.1:387070-387534 GCF_001594075.2 Trachymyrmex cornetzi
GCCATCAGCGGTCCATTCTAGATGTCGATGGCTCCTCCTCATCATGCAGCTGGAGGAGCTCTATCATGAATGCTGCACATTCTTCGCCGCTTACGTTATTAACGTAGAAGGGGAAGCCGTTAATGTACGCGACTTCCTCCTCCTCCTCCCAATCATCAATTATGATTGGAACCTCATCCTCATCCTCCTCCTCGCTTAAGACGACATCCTCTTCCATGCGGACGACGTCCCTCTCCATGTGGACATCCTCTTCGACGAGGATGTCCTCCTCCGCCTCAATCAATTTAATTTTTTTTTGTGGAGGCTCATTGTCTTCCGTGTCTTTTATTGTTTTTTAATCTCACACACACACAAATTATCGCGTAAGCCACGCGCAACGACACTACTGTGACTTTTTTTTCCGCGAGTTGCGAAGGATCGAGACGTCACACACAATAATGAATCTACGCTCAATCGATAGCTCA
>NW_017300282.1:389811-391412 GCF_001594075.2 Trachymyrmex cornetzi
GAGCCTATCTTGACATCGCTCGAAGAGTTCCAGGAACGCGACAGTGGGTGGGCGCTATCGCGAATCCTCAATTTGATTATTAACGTGAACAAATTAAATTCTATGCGCGCGGGATGTCACTTCGAGATGCCGCGAGAAATTGTGATGAAACGAGCGGTGATCAGTGCGAAATCCATGGACAATGCGTGCTTCGCGTGGTCGGTGGTCGCTGCTCTGTACCCCGCAGAAAGAAACGCAGATAGAAAATCGTCGTATCCACATTACACGACAGTGTATATATATACATATATATGTACATATGTATGTATGTATATATGAATGTATCTATATACGTAAGAGATGATAACACGATATATGTACTATGGAAAAACATAACGAAGAACATAATCATTTTATCTGCTATACTTACATCATTAATATTTTATATCTCACTTCTTCGTGGCATTATTAAGTATCTAGAGAACAGCGTTCAATAGATATTGGTATCGAACTGCTGATGGACTATTAGTGAAAAATACAAAAAATTTTTCTGCGACCGGTAAGTATAATAATAAGAAAGGTATAATAATAAGAAAAGTAAATATATAATAAGAAAAAATATATATATATATAAACAAAGTGAAAAAAATAAAAAAAAATTATTTGTCTATTTACAGATGCCTGCACTATTTTGGCTCGAGCGCACAGTTGGAGATTCACAGCGAGGACTGTCAAAAAATGAACGACTGCGCCATTCGCCTGCCGAGCGGGGATGACAGATGGCTCGAATTCGACAACCACAACAACCAAGAACGCGTTCCATTCATCGTCTACGCCGATCTTGAGTGCGTCCTAAGGAAGACGGAGCCCGACAAAGAAGATGCGTCGTCGTACGAGTATCAGCGGCACGAAGCGTTTAGCATAGGATACTACGTGCATTGCTCGTACGACAACTCGTTGTCGTCGTATCACTTCCGACGCGATAAAAATTGTATAGCGTGGTTCGCGCGACAATTCAACGATTTGGCGCATCGCGTCAAAGATATTATATCCGCTAACGTGCCCATGGAAGCGTTATCCAAGCAACAATGGGAGGAGTACCGCAGCGCGGCGCGTTGTCATATTTGCGATAAGCCGTTCGCACCGGACGATACACGGGTCCGCGACCATTGCCACTTAACCGGGAGATACCGCGGTCCGGCACATGCAAACTGTAATCTATAAATAAATTATAAAAATTCATATACTATTCCGGTTGTATTTCACAACATGTCGGGGTACGACGCGCACTTTATAATTAAAGAAATCGCTACCGCGTACGACGGACATGTAGAACTCCTTCCGATAACGAAAGAAAAATATATTTCATTCACTAAACATGTCGATAGCACAAAAGGCCAAAATACAAATAATTTTCAGAAAAATTGTGTAAAATTACGATTTATCGATTCCTTCAAATTTCTCGCATCAAGTTTAGAAAAATTAGCGTCGTATCTCGACAAGGATAAATTAAAAATTGTACGATACGTTCCGAATTTTCAACGTTGTCGGGCGAAGAGTTTGATTTGCTGACTCGTAAAGGTATCTTTCCGTACGAGTACGTTGACTGCGTTGACAAATTG
>NW_017300282.1:393281-393573 GCF_001594075.2 Trachymyrmex cornetzi
ATAAAAAAAAATGCACGAATTAAAATTGTATCGAATGACATTGTTTTCTTTCATGTATCCACGAATTGTGCGATCCGTCGAATCCCAGCCACTTGACGTACACCTTGTCTCCTTTCCTGCGCAGTATTTTCTCCACGAGATACACGTTCAGATGAGTAGCGCGATGCAACTCATGCTCGTAAAACGCTTCAGCGATAGATCAGTCGCGGATATAATATCTTTGACGCGTTGCGCCAAATCGTTGAGTTGTCGCGCGAACCACGCTATACAATTTTCATCGCGTCGGAAGTGA
>NW_017300283.1:0-847 GCF_001594075.2 Trachymyrmex cornetzi
TTGCCGAGCTATAGAAGCAAAATTTTGGGTGTGGGGTGCTATATGATTCCACACTATAGTTGTTATGTGCGTAGCAAATAACTATAAATAAGGGAAATATTGAAGAGTACAATCAACCAATTGTTAATAAAAAAAATTGTTATAAGCTTTGTGTAATAAATTTATGTCTGACTGTATATTTATACTCTTTAAATTTTTGTCCAATATCTTAATGTTATCCTAATTAAATTCATATGATTGTTTCAGACGATTTTCGGTAATTACAGATTTTTGTTCTTTTTTCCAATTGATATGGTTTTTATGTTCATAAATTCTCGTTTTTATAGTCCTACCCATTAACTACATATATTGTGTCACATTCTTTATACATTCGATTTTATAAATTATATTAGTGTGTATCATTCATGAACTTTAAATGTATCATAATGTCTTAATAGATAACATGTCAATTTTACATTCTCACTAGCCCAATCGTAATCGCGCACTACGCATGCGCTGACTTCAGGTGACCTTAACTTATCTTTATTTTTATATATTGATCTATATAATAGTTCATATTAAATTGACATGTATGAATTCCTAATTAAATGGTGTTTCAGTTGTGATTCGTCTTTTTGTGACGAAATAAAATTTTTGAATTTCGAAACATTTCCATCAACACTTTATATTTACATTATTTGACATAAATATTTACTCAATTTTTGAATAACGACAAAAAATATTTATAAATTAAATACTTAATCATCTTTTTCTTCAAATTTTCATTTTTAATCTAAATCAACGTGGACTTCCGTTTCCGGTGTGCAGAGAGATAACAGGAGATAGGAAAGCTGGACAGAGCAGAGTG